>NC_072469.1:18415780-18680780 GCF_027596085.1 Anoplopoma fimbria
TGTGTGTGTGTGTGTGTGTGTGTCATGTAATGGTCTATACTGAGCTCCTGATCCATTACGTGTTCGAGGCTTTTTTTAAACGATTACGCATAGAAAGAGCTCGTCACTCCAAAGCTGTTAGATATTAAATACGTTTAAGGCGTTTTTGTAGTAGATTCAATGGGCCAGCCCAAACCCCCCCCCCCCCCCCCCCCCCCCCCCCCCCCATTCAGTTGTTTATTTTATACCCCCAATGACCACAAGCAGCCAAAACAGCCCAACACACCATGGTCTCTTCTATGGCATACCTTAAGCAGGAGTACCATACAAAGATCCCCTATGAGTCTCCTTTTGACACAAGTACTGAACTGTTTAGGTTTGTGTAAGCGTGTGATGATAAATAGAACATGTGATCAAAATTCTGTTGAGTGTTTGGAACAAAGTTTTAACGGAGCTGCTTGTATCTAACATTTGCCTGAAAATGTTTTCCACTTCATAGCAAAGGCCTAATGTAGTGATTAGTAATAGCTTGATTAGAAACACTTCATGTTGTTAATCAGTTAATGACGCCACGACAGACAACACTGTCTATTAATAAGCTATAGGAAAACACTTACATAAATCAAGGACAGAGAAAGGTTTCCTTCCAGTTGAAGACATGTAATAGTTCACAAGGAGTAATTTACTAATTGTAATCAGTCAGCAAGATTCTTTTTGTGATGTGTGTTAATGTGAGTAAGAACAACTCCCAAATACAGCCTGGGCAAATCAACTTGATATATTGTTAGCATATTCCACATATGCTGGTTGACTTTATAGTGAAATAAGTATTAATAATAAATACACAAAAAACCTTACATGGAATCACATCTAGGCAAAAAAGAGCCCTTACATACAAACACACAAATGACTTTATCGTAATGCTGAGGCCAAGAAATCAAGCCAATGCAGAGATGTCTTAAAATGTCAGTCCTCTAATGGCCGAAGGGTACTGATACCCAGAATGTGTTGATATCAGTGGAAAACTCCTCTAACTTATCTCTTGAAATACAAAGTGATTGTATATTTTTTCACAAGTAGTTCAGGTCTCACTCATTTATTTTATATATGCCAATGTGTGTCACAATGGGGATAGAGATCATGGTTCACTTAAGAAGATAATTGGGCTTAAAGAGAAAAATGCTTTCGGTGTGTTTGCTTGTAATAGGCAGCCCTGGAGGTTTCTGCTGGTTCATCACACCCAAGCTATAAGATAATAGTGTTGTAAACCCTATGTCAAAGCTCTAAAACATCCGTTGATGAAAGTATGGGTGATGTCAGTGGCATAATGTCCATGTGTTTTAGCACATTAGTAACATCAGATACAGTGTAGGGGCAGGCCTTTCCAGATGAATCTCTTTTTTTGGTCACACCAACATACACAAGCGGCACCCTGCACTCACCAACAGATCTTTTAGGATTCAGTTCAGATTTCAATGTTAAACATAATGCTTGATCATTTCTGTCTTTCATGGTTATTAATCAGCTCTTGATGTTTCTCTGGCAAAGTTTGAAAGATTAGAAGGAGTTGAGTCCGTATCCTCCCAATGGATGAAGTCCAGAGGTTTAATCATCCCCCGTTGGAGCTCCCTGAAACAAAGTTTGTTGTTAGACATCTATGACATACATTTGTACAGTACGATCTGCATTACAAAACCCCATTGCCTTGTAAATGCTGTCAACAAAAGAGAGTACAACTGTCCAGAATTCTGTAGTAAAACAGATATAATATCCATGTTCTGCAACTTAGAATACATCCATCATGTTTTCCCTCATCCTTACCCTGAAATCTGTTACACAACAGCTAAAGAGAGGAATGCTAAAATGGAGCCTCAGTGTCCACTCTCTCTTTCACACTGCTCTGCTAAATTCATCGTGTCTCTGGAGATATGATGTTATGAGCAGAACTTGAAGAAAGAGTAAGTGTTGTGCAACAAGGTCCACCCTGGAGCAGAAATTCATAAGCCATAGACATCATTGTAATGATATCATCATTTAGAAGTTGGAGTTAAAACAATTGAGCAAACAGTTATAGAGCTGTGCTGTATAAACATAACAATTGTAATCAAAAAGTCATAGTATAGTGTGCCATGAATAAGTCCTCATAAGTCAAAGTATTGTATTCCATAAAAGTATCATAAAAAAGGCATAGTATAGTAAGCCATACAAATGTCAAAAAAAGTCAGTTCCCAGTTTGGCATAAAAATCCATATTCTCATGCTATGGTTGAGTTCATTCATTCATTCATTTTCCGTAACCTGCTTATGCAGTTAAGGGTCGCAGGGGTGCTGGAGCCGATCTCAGCTGTCAATGGGTGAAGGCAGGGTACACCCTGGACAGGTAAAACTTATGTTTACGATGAAAATCACATAGTAGACTTATTGACTAGAGAGCCAAATCATTAGAAGCCAATATATCCGTTTCAGACTCCACCTACATATTATAGAGATATCACAATCTCTATAATATGTATCTGAGAAGTTCTGAAAAGTATTCAGAGCAGATGCTGAGTTATTTTCAACACGCTATTTACTTAAATTAATTCAGTTCACAGAAAGATCTCTGTTTTAAGCCCCAAAATTCCTTTTCTGCTGTGTCATATGGGTGGAGGGCCTGCATCTGTCAGGGACTCCATTTGTCTTCCAATCCCCTTTGACTCATGTTCATATGGAAAGAGTGTCATAGTTAAATGTTTACGCCTCCCTTATCCTTATCCTACTGTCCCTGTTTTCTGTTTTTTATTTTCTATTTCTATGTATGAACGCTGAGTGCGACGGAAAAAAACGAAGTCAAATTCCTTGTATGTGTACAAATTGGCAAATAAAGCTGATTCTGATTCTGATATTAGGCATTTATGACCACAGATTGTGCTCTAATACTGACACATGGTACAGCATCTTTTAAAATGTAAAATGAAGTGCTGAAGTTCAGAGAGAATGGGTGAGAGAATCTGTGTGCGCCGCAGACATTTTTTTCTGCTCTGAAGGTGATTGTGTGCGCTTTCTGACTAGTGTAATAAGCCTGTGTGCCCTTGTACTTGTCCATTTCCAATAATTCATTGACTGAACTAAAAGCATTGGGGTTTTAGCTTTTTAACACCAGCTGAAAATCACGCTCTTTAGTTCAGCCCTCAGAGCTTATCTCCATACCTCTCCTCTCTTTGGTCTGCTGGGTGAAATGAATACACCGGCAGATAGGCAAAATGCAGTGAGTTTGCCAGCTGATAGTTTATGAGAAATTATCTTTGTCTAACCGAGATGTAAGGGAACAGGCAATAAAAGGCATAGACACACTCCACCTGACAGTTTGTGTAAGGCAGCTTTGTTCCTCTCTTGCTGCTCATTAAAAGATTCCAAAATGACTCAAAATAAAAGTATTTTTCAGTTGGACAATGACAAATAATAATCCACTGTGTCTGACGCTAACAATTAATGGGGCCAATTTCTAGGTAATGAAACAACAGCTGTGCTTGAACGAGCATTAGCTTGAACATTTATTAATTAAACACAGTCATTTGTTGTTGCTATCACTTCCTTCCTTCACTTCCAATGCCTTCTGTCTCTTCTTCCTTCACTTCCTGCTGATGTCGAAGTTGGAAACCTGAATCATGCCGCCCTGTTTTTTTCTGTCGGGCAGAGAAACCAGTCTATCAGTGCAACAGCTGTACTCTGCACTATTAGGATTTTCACAACAGTGAATATTAATATCTCACAGGATCATCTGAGGACAAGGAATCTGGCTTAGCTCGTCAACATTCTGTGCGTCTTAACACTACCAACACTTACTGGCTAAAATGTTGGGCAAGTCCAGAGTAATCACTGCAGACAATATATTATATAGCATAGCTTCTGCTAAAAGTAGATTTAAATGTATTCCCTGCATTTGTCGCTTATTAAACACTGTAGTTTTGTCTTATGTTCAGCAGCACAAAATTGTCTATGATCATGTGTGCTGACATTTTGACCATATCAAACTCTTGGTGACTTGTTAGCTATCTCAAGTGATTAAAAAAATCAGAAAAAAATTGCACTTGCTTGTACATACCACTGTTTTTGAGGTTGCATGAGTCTAAAAAAGTCATTTGTCTTTGGGGTAATACTTATACCTATCATATGACTGACCATCTTCATAGACAGAATGAGATTTGACTGGAGCGGAATCCAAGGAGAACTGATTCAAATAAGACAAATGCATTGGTGATGCATATGAAACAGCCTTATTTCCGACTGCCTACATCCACCCTGCTAGATAGGCTTCATTTCTATAAGCATATAGACAGCTATCGAGGTGAGGATCATTTTCACGCACACACTTACACACCAACACACGCCCACACAGCACCTACACTTGTGTCTGCAGGCTGCTAAGGAAGTTATCTATGTGATCCTGTGGCATTTCCCCGTCCAGGTGAGCCAGGTAGGTGTAGAGTTTGACAAAGATGTTGAACGGGATCCTCGCAGCACCGCCCTCCTCATCCTCTGTCAGGATCTCACAAGCAAACTTGAGGGAACTCACGAGGGTCTGAGAAAGTGTATGCAGAAACAGAGAGAAGCAGACAACAGTTTTTTTTTTTTTAAAGACACCAAACTACAAAAACATACCGTCAGCATTCAAGGACAACCCCGTCCCGTCTGAGCATCACAAGCACACACTGCAAATACATTTACATAAAACTTAACTTTAACTTGTAAAAGTATACACACACACTTATTCATGGACGGTTACAAAAAAGAACAGCCTAATCAATGTAGAACATGACTGCCCTCATGTGGTTAAAGTGTTCAACAGTCTCACACAGCAGCATCCTATTCAAACTACTGACACTGAGCCCTTTATGTTGTTAATGCTGTCATGCAAAGTCGTCATCTGCAAAGTTCTCCATGCGTAAAGGAATTCTCTTTAATCTGTCTCTACTTTACCATCTGAAACATTGACATAAAATCATTAGCTTAAAAGCATAGCGTAGATTCAAGTAGTCAGAGATGGATTTATCTCTGCAGTCTGGGGACCTTGATGGACCTTGAAGTCTGGATCACAGATGTCTGGATCTACTCTAAACACTAGAAGACTGGACTGGGAGATGAACAAAAAAAAATAATTACTATTTTAGGGTCTCCAGCTGTGCTTAGCCTCAAAGTGGGTTTTAAGGCTCAAAGGAAGTGGTATAAAGTGGTGTTAGCATTTATATCTTGTCTTATATAACATCTTACCCCTCCCAGAGCACTGCAACCCAGGGCGAAAAACTCCATCCAGTCGATGTCTGAGTCAAGACTGCCCAGCGACAGCAGGGTCTCCAGCTGATCCAGGGGTAGACACAGACCCTTCCATTTCTTTTCCAGTTCCTCCTTACTGCATGTTTCCATGGGGGACAGCTAAGATTGGGTGGAGGGAGTGGCAGGCGGGGGGGTAGATGAGGAGAAAAAAACGAGGTTATCTAGTTTACCAGATGACCTCATTCAAATCACGAGTTATTATTTAGTATTGTTTGCTGAAATAAACAGTAGTATTGGATGGGGAATCGGACAGCATTTGTTCATCAGCACTTTACTGATGGTGGACTTTTTATGTATGTAATTAAGACACAGCAAGGATATAAAGACATAAGAAGAGGAGTTTATTACCGCTCCAAGCTGGTAGATTAATAAGATAAATGTCTGTTGAGTGTTATTATGATATCCATTAAAAATACAATTTTGTATTCATGGTAGATTTGTGGCCATAAAGTTAACAGACTTTTCTTTTTTTTGTGCAAATTTTGTAAAGTAAATAGTTTTAGAAAAAAATGAATAACTCTGTTGTACTTATATTACTGGCATAAAGACAGATAAAAAGCAGCACCCTGACAAAGTTAAGACTAGTGCTTAAGTGTTGGCCTTTAAGGAAATATAAACTATTAAGTTATTTTAATGAATGCAACATACTACGATCCCAGTAGTTGCCCCAGGTGAGGTAAAATAGGTTTACAATACCATTAAACTGTTATGATTCACCTGGGGAAACAGCATCACTGCAATACGCAGATACACACAAAAAAAGAATAAAAGTGTAAGCAAATATGGGTATCAACTAATAATAACTAGGTATAGTAATCGATTACAGAATGTAACCTGAACAGGACATTCAGCTTTGAAACTGTAAAGCACACTGGAAAACACATTGTTTTTCTTTTAACAGCGACAATATGAAGCAAAAGATCATGTGATCAGTGATATAAGGTTTGGTCCTGATGTAGAGAAAGCACCTGTTTATGGAGAGTCTTAAGTAGACCAGGAGTCAGCCCAGTGTCTGTCTTATGTGTGGTATTCATCTCCAGCCTATCCTTCACAGGCAGACACTCTCCATTAGACAGTGCACTGAAGTATCTGGGAAACACACACACACACACACACACACACACACACGTTATAAACACACATATATATTATTAAACACTGTGCTTAGCTTCACCCTGCTCCCCAGTTAATTTAGAGGCATCATGACTTTCCGTTATCTCTGACAGAGCCTGGTGTTACTTTAATAGCATATAAACATCTTGTAACCCAGGAGACATTTGACTTGTTTATGTTTCACCATATGGCTCACTTCACTTTTGCCGCAAACAATTCCAAGCTACACTGGCAAATAAAATAACAGATGATATGACCGTCCTTAGGGGTACAAAAAAAACCAACAACGTACATTTTATATTTAAATTCCATCCTGTGCTTCTTATGTTCTTTTTTGTTGTTGTTGGAAAAAGTCAGATAGTTTAACCGCTGTAGTGACATGGAAGCCCCTGGGATCCAATTACAGCCAGTTAATGCAAAGATGAGAGATGCACAGGTTTAAAGGGGGCCTCCCCTTTTTCATACAGTAATGCCGCCTGGAGACACTGTTTATGATATTGTTTAAGATATCGAGATTGAAATAAAACATAATCACATGCATCCCTAACCCTCTACCAAGCCACCACTGACAGAGATTCAATCTTACGCCGAAGACCACTGCAGCAGATCCTTGGGCTGTGTACGGATGGCTGCCTTGGTGAAGCTTTTGAGGAGGTCTGGCAGCTGGGGAGGGATGCTGATTTGCTGGGCACAGAACATCGTGTCTGGAAGAGGCATGGCTGCAATACAACACATTGCAATATAGTCCAATTAGCAGATAGAACATCTAGCAGATAGCACATCTATGGAGGGGGGAAAAAAAGTGTCAGCTCGCTAGCCACTTAAAACTATAGGCAGTGACAATAACCACACTATTAACATAAAAATGTAATTCTGCTTCTTCTTAGGGATCTAATTGTGCTGTTTCAATAAGTTTGAGAGGAATATGGAAGTAAAGACCATTAAAGCAACATGTTTCAGAGAGAAACAAGCTTGAAAAGCTGCAGATAGTATATGTGTCTCCTCCTGTTACTGCACAGACTAGTGTGGTACATTCAGAAGACGAGGCCGTTCATGTCTTATAAATAAATACATAACGTTACTAAAGCTGGTAAATGTTGGCATATAGCTAAAAGACATTATTTTTGAATTAACTGCAAAAAAAAACCAAAACTGTAACGTTACCTGGATTGTTGAATTATGAATTATGGCTAGGTTAACTCAATTGATGATAGTACTTGGTCTGTGTCGCTTGCAGCATCGTCGCATAGCAACGGCGACCTTCTTGTGTCTCTGTAAGGTAGATGTAATGCAGAGTGAAGCGCAGTACCGCCCCCTGCTGTCCATGGAAGGACAATTCACTCTTAAACCGTGTTTGATATATAAAATGATAATACTTCATGATGATAATGAATTTAACATTACTCTTCCAAACATTAATAATGGAAAAAGCACTCTTAATGCATTATAACACTTGAGGCAAATGGACTGCTTGAAAAAAAAAGCACTAAGCACAAATATCTCAATGCAGAATTATCACTGATAAATGGATACAAATTAAGATTATTTATTTTTTTGAAAATACCTTTGTGGAGAATGAAAGGACAATTCCCCATTAACGCAGAGCAAGTGGTAAACCTTACAATCAGCATGGCTGTTTTTAAAATTCTAATCCGGGCCTGTGGTGTTAAGTAACTGGGAATGGACGGTGCATCATGTGGTCCCGTTTTATTCAGTACAACTATCAAAAACTGTGCTGTTGAAGCTGCAATTTTTTTTTTTCCATAGGCACTTCACACTTTAAACTTACCCCACAAAGCTTTTCAATACGTTTACTTGTTTGTGCAATGTCAAGGAAAATGTAATGGATATAGACTGTGGGAAAGCTGACAGCGTTGTGAACAGTACCATAAAAAGTGGTAACAAAAACAACAATGACAAACACCATTCTGTGTCAACACGTACATTTATTGAAGTGTTGCCATAAACAGGCAAAACATCCTATTGAAGATTTTTATTATTAAACAGAGTCTTGAAAATACAAGTTTACATAGACTGTGATTAGAAAATAATAGTACAACTACCAGTATTTGGTAACCGAACAGAAATGGACAATTTAAAAAAAAAAAAAAAAAAAAAAAAAAAAAAAAAAAAAAAAGCAGAATATCCCAACCATCCCAGACACTCAAAAGAAGACAGCAATTATGATAGAACCAGAAAGACAAATTCATACTTGTGCAATAGGCACACATGCACATTCACACGATCACTGCCAGGTCATATACACTGACAAGTGCAAATTTATTCTCGCACATGTATAAGCATGGACAGCTGGAATCTTCTTGTCACATCCCTTTCAGGTTCAACTAACTTAACATTTAATGGGAGCCATGTAATACGAACAGCACGGCGTTTCCTCTCCCAAGTTCTTACATTGTGGCAAACTAAATGTGTTTAAAAAGTAACTAATAAACAACGATAAGGATGGACTTTAGCAAAACAACACAGGTTATGTGGACTAGATAATGGACTATCCCAAGGTGCTAGTCCCCTTATACCCCTCCCATATGTCATCTCTTTCTCCGCTTGATACAAAAATAAAACTGTGCTTCCCCAAAAAACCCACCCTGGACAATCCCCTGTGCCTTAAAAAACTATCTGGGATCAGATAGTACTCCCGATTGACACCTTCGGCAGCAACTACACTGTTCCAAACCGAATAAACATCTTTCCCTTTACGTTATCTTACCCTTCCCTGGACGAGGCTTGGGCAAAGTCATCATTTGAGAGGCGTTCAAGTGCCGTTATGCAATTGACAGAGTTGGTGTAACTCAATTAAAAAAACAACTGCACTGTCCACCTCAAAGCACAAAAACACATCAGTCTTGTACAATATTCAGACAAGGGCAAATCCTCACAGATAACCGAACTATTTTTAATCGATCCAGCTCTGTCCATGGCTGGCATTCCCAAAAGCATCGCAGCGCTACAGATTCTAGAGTGCAGACGGTATTTTGAGTCAACACAAATGGGCAAAATCATGTTTAAAGTTATGCAAACACCATTTTTTATCCTTCCATACACTCTACTATCTACTACATATATTCAGAGGCGCTGAGTATTGATAATAGTAAAGTAATACAATTGAATTGTTTAATCTAACAGGAACATGTGATCATGGACAACTTTTTGCATCAACAATGAGGTGAAATTTTGCTCAGGACTTTGAGATACAATTAAATGGAAGCAAATCAGTGGACAATACAGTCAAATGTATGATAGAAAGATACTGTTTGTTGGTCAATGGGCTTTTCCTTATCTCAGGGTCTGTTGAGTATATACCTCCATGTGATTTGAAATGTCTGATCCTCGATTGTTTTTTTTTTTATGGTGGTTTCATTCCCATCCCTGATGATTTCCTCAGATTTAAATGTTTTTGTATTTGGATAGTGATTGTTATAGCACGTGTATGCTTTTGGGAGACCAGGCCTTACCCGCTACAAACCCCGTTAGTCAGCTGGTCAGTCACAGGGTTTTGTTTTTGGTTCTATCTCTTGCCCCTCTTATTACCAGCAGGGGGTTTCTTGAGCTGGAGAAGGGGTGCTGCACCAAAGCCTGTCGCAGCTGGGTTAGAAACGCCAAAGGTCAGGCCAGCCGAGGGGTTGAGGCCAGGGTTGCTGAAGTTAAAGCCTGAGCTGCTGCTGCTACCAAAACCTAGAAGAGCAGCAGAGAGGGGACGCAGGACAAAAAAAAGAAGAAGAAGAGGGGAAAACATAAGAAATGTTAGAGAAAACTAACGTAATGGAGCAAATAAAGGATTCAAATAAAGGATTGTCCATATGATACACAGATTTCGGCCTTTTTCTAAGTTTTGAACTGATTTTGTCCACTTGGTGTAACACCCAATATCCCAAAACCTGTTGGCCAGACTGCCAGCAATCTTGCGTAAAAGGCTTACCATACAATATAAAAGGATCACCCTGTCGACAAAGCCTTCTTACAGCAGGGAGGAAACCAGAGAAACTTATTATACAGTATCTGCACATTGCTCTGAGTAGCTTTATACAGGGAGCTTGTCCAACTGCTTCTGTTGACGTATGCTCAGAGAAATATCCCAATTCAGGAGGGACCCTTGCAAACACAAGCCTACTCAAGACTCTAGTTGTACCTTTACTCTTTGGTGGGGGTGTGAAAGGGGTATAAACAATATGTTTGTACCTGCACTCAGACTGCCTCCTGTGGGCTTACTGGTGGAGAAGGCAAAAGAAGACCCCCCAGTCCCCACCCCACCAAATCCTGGCCCACCACCAAATCCTGTGGGAGAGAGTGACATGGAAGTCAGTTTGGTCTATGCACACAGCCCACACCAGGACCGGATATGAGGAGCAGTGGCTCAGGAGTACACACAGGGTGGCATGAGCAAACATATCTGTGACATTCCATGGCAAATCAGAGAGTTTTTTGGTTTCGATTTTAGGTTTTTGTTCAAACCTTTATGTATATTCTATTTGAAACCAAAAAAGGAGAAGCAACAAATTGCAACCTTGGCTTGACATCCTTCAATTACTATTTTCAGCCGAAAGTGTGGAAATATCCATATGTATTACTTTGGAGGAGTGCCTGGGGCCCCAAAAGCACCCATTATGCATTTATATTTTCATTTTCAGTTTTATCTGTGACCCTATCAAACTTCCTGACTCTAGGAGTTATATTTCTGAAGATATTCAACCCTTGAAATGGCGTATTGACATTTTTAGGGTTGGAAAAAAACTATGTAATTCTCAAAACTATTTTATTGTATAATATTTCTGGTTTCAAATAATAATAATAATAATAATAATAATAATAATAATAAATACATACTCTTTTTCTTTTTTTTACAAAAAGCTTAACATTTTAACAGAAACCTCTATCTGATTTGACACAGAATTACCCAAAACATATGCCACAACCTATTCAACCTACGTACAGCATTACTTCTGACTGGGGACCGGGGAACTAAACACTACTCACAGTACACTACATGGCAAAGCAAAGACCACAGGGATGAAAACAACATGAGAAAGATTTCACCAAACACACCAACTATGAGAGAACACACCAACTTGGTGTGCGTTCAGACCACTTGTTACCACTCTGCTTGTTACCAGTTACTCTTAACTGGTAGATTTGCCAGTTGACATTCAAAGGCAGAGAATTATTTGAATGTAACAGGCCGGTAAATTTCTTGCACCACTGATCTCCTCATTAAGGAACAAAAACTTGTCACGTAATAAGGTACAGTGACCTGTGGCAAGTGGTGGCTCAGTTTACTTGTGGTGTGAACGCACTTCAACTCTTGCACAGGGAAGAAGAGGAAAAACACTGCCAAGCTTTTACTGCAGCACTCTCTCAGACACATACACAATGGCTACCACTTTGTTCATACAGGAGAACACAAAAACTTCACACAAGAAGGCTGCTTGGCAAAAGCTAGGAGGCATTAGGGAAATGGTCAACTTTGCAAGGGAGGGGCAAAACAAAAAAAGGGAATATTCATATTAAAAAAGGCCGAGGCAATACCTCCAAGGGTAGAAGAGCCCAAGCTAGTGCCCACTGCCGAGGCAAAGGGGTTTCCAAACCCTGCCCCCAAGGGTGCCTGGGTCCCTAAGGCACAGAGAGAGAGCATATGCTTTACTCCTCTTAATGCATGTTTTGTGCATGGTTCAGGTAAAAAGACAACAAAAGTGGTTTAAAGTATTTAAATGCATCTGTAAAAAAAAACAATGTCTGCAATAGTCAATACAAAAGTTATCTAACATAGTTGTTTGTAGGGACATCACAAGTCTGCAGCAGCCAATAACTATTCTATACAACCTTCACATAATGCTTTGTAAATACAATACTAAAAACTCAAAAAAAATGCACCAAGCTTTTATAATTTGTACAAATATATGTATTTTGTAAATGTTATTAGAATAACAAGGTTTTAAACTAAACATTCCAGATAATCACTACTGCGGTTCACGTTGCTGACAAACTGTGGAAAAATTCTGCTAGTTCTTTCACTCAGAAACTTGTCTTTTTTTTTTCTTCTATGCAATTTTTCTATTAAGTAATAAAATTTTGTAAGGCTTCCAATTAGTCTGCATTGTTAAAACAACTTCAGTCGAAAAGAAACAAGGACAAACGTTTCTTTGTTTAAAAATTGATTTATTGTGAATTAAATATGCAATTCCACTTACATAAAACACAAACAAACAGTTTAGAACAGAATTGATTGTTAATTGCTAACTGCTACTGCATTTGACAAGTTTCCAAATTTTTAAGATTTCTGAGAGTGAATGAACTAGCATATGCCAAAAAAAACAAAACAATTATTAAATATAGCTTAAAAAAGGCACACAATATTATATATTAGATATACTGTATCAACAGGCATTGGTTATATAGGTTTGAACACATTCATCTACAAGTAAAAGCACTCGAGATTTAGATAAGAAAAGTGAATTTGGCATCTACGGCTGCCTCTCAGTGTGAACTGGTCAACATAAAGGAAACTCAGTGACATGTGACAGTTCGCCTGTGGAAGTCAGTGTGGTCAAGTTTTACGCCATCCTTCCAACAGGAATTGAATTACCTTCCTTGGTTTGTGTTTGAAAACTTTTCACCAGTGTATTAATAGACATAATAACAGCCAGAGTTTTGGGTGGTTGTTTACTGAACACAAAAGCTGCACCTTGGATAAATCTACACATGATCACAAGCTACAAACACTTTTCTTTGCTGGATCAAGTCTGACCTCGGTGAAGGGACTGGTTAACATATTTTTTTAAAGATTCAAATGTATAGCTTTCCAGAGATCACAAAGATGTCCCTAAACACAACCTGCAATAGTAGTACCTCCTGCAAGCCTCATAAACCACTACAAAAAAAAAAAAGGCAAAATGTAAGCATTAGATAAATGGTCAAACGGAAATAATAGAGTGAATAAGAACATTCAAAACAGTCTGACAGCCAGCAACTCAGAAGAAGACACTCTGATTTTCAATACTGGGACCCATTTTAGAAAAACTACTGTGCTAAAGCTCAACATCACACAGAAAAGAATAAGATATCATATGTAATTCTGAATCATTATTGAGTTTTTGAATAATTCACATTGAGGCGAGCACTGTAGGCAAATTTTGGCGCTAGTACTGTCAACCATCCCCCCCACCCAAAATAAAAAATTCACATTTTGATTCCTTCACTAACGGCATTCAAGAAAATACAGCAGTCAGCGTGGCAAACACATAACTGACCAATATTGAGAAGATACCAAACATACAGGAATAAGGTGGCTTAATATCCACCATCACTTTCTGGGTCCAAACAGCTTTGACAGACCAATAAGTATTACATAATCTACATGTCACTAGTGTGCTAAGTGCATCCGTGTGTGGAAGACTAAAGGTTAAATGTAAGCTAAATAACACAAAAGTCAAAATTCTGGACAACAGACGCCCAGCTCGGCCCGAAAACTGAATCTCAATCCTACAAAAATGTTGTTAAACAGAGGACTGGAATGTCCAAAGCAGCAGTTTCTCTCTGAATGTGCAGTGGCTCCGTCAAGTAAGGATCAACTAGGTTAGGTTCACCGAGCACCACTGTATCTAGCAGCAATATACAGAAAGGTGCTGGAGAGTGAACTGACCAGTTTATATCAGAACACTTCTTGTGTCAAAAATACTAAGCGCACCAGTATCGCAATAAATACAACTCAATACCAAGCAAGACCTTTCATTGTAAAATTATGGGAAATATCACACCCAAGCAATAAAGAGATGTAGACATACCACCTGACCACAGTCTGTCTCTTTTTGTTTGGCAACAATGTGTCTAACTGGTACTGAAGGACCAGTGTGAGCAGCAACAAGTATTACTCTCTTCTGAACTACCAAACAAACTGCACTCAAGCAATGAAATCAAACTGCAAAAAAGGTCCATACAAAGTACCACCACCTTGGATAAAACACCTGAAATGACTTGTTACCAGCACTTTTGCTTTACATTTTAACTGAATTGAATGTGAAATGATCCAGCCCTGTTACGCTGCCAGTAGCCCTTAGGTGATACAGCTTAAATCAAGTAACAGTGGTATGGCCCCATACAACCAAACCAACCAAATGTAGTATTGAAATGTGAGGTAATGCTGGCTAGTTTTGCCACTGTTGGCTATCCACATTGAATGTTTGCCTTCAACATAAAACAATAAACTTCGGCTATTTGTTCAGAACACTTGATTGTATACAAACACTGAGCACACCCATTCATTTAGGCCAGCAATAAGTGACAAAGACAGGGGCCCCGTTGAAGAAGGCCATCAGCCTCACTTCCATTTTAAGCAAAGTAAATGCAGTAATGGAAAGTCAATATCTCAGCTTAAACTACAGTTCAGGTAATTCAATCGTCTATATTTTCAGTCCTGAGTCTTTTGGCACCTATCACCTTTTGTGGCACAAATCTGATCAAGCTTTTGGCCTACACGGTCAATCTACGCACCCAAGTATACGAGTCTAACAAGAACCTGCCTGAAGTAAGCGCCACCCAGCTGCATGGTTAGTGTTCTAAGTGCTGGGATACTGGCCAACCGCCACTATCCCATTCCAATTACTGACTTAGTTACAAACAAAAACTAAAATAAAATAGAAATAAATAGGGAAATAAATACTTTAGAGACTAAGACAACCATTTGTGATTAGGCTTAGTCGATGAAATGACGGAGTCAAATACTAGTTAATAACCACTGTTTGGCAATAGGGATCGGAAATTTGCTATATATTATTATTGACAATGAAAGGGCAATCGTGTACCCCTTTACCCGACTCTGGGGTTAACAGATTTGCAAAGCTATGAGCTTGAAATAAATTACAGTGCAATGCAGCCTTTTTTTAGACAGCTAGCAGACCCAGAGAACACAGTGTTGCAATAAACAAATGATCAAACAAAATGATCAGAAATCAATTTGGCTTATATGAAATAAAATTTTAAAAAAGCAATACACAAAAATCTTGAGCAGGCACCAAGGCAGTGTGCACTTGTACCACACAGGTGTTTGTAACCTACTGTGGCAATAGGTGTTCTTTGTTGGGGATTTTCTCTACAAATTGGGGTTAAGCAATGGATTGGTAAACTATTCCCATCTTTACTTGGCACATAGTTAAATAGGCTTGATGCTAATTCAGAAAAGCTATTGCTATTCCTGCTAAGAGAGCAACGGTATGTGAACGTTCAAATATTTCTAGACCAAAAAATAAGCCACATTCATTGGCCGGGTAACAATTGGCGACTCTTGGATCTGATGGAAGTCTAGGCAGAATCGATGATTTTTGTGAGAAGGACGCAGCAGAAATTTGCGAATAAAACCAAACTTATGTGAGAAATTTCGAACAATGCTGCCTTTGCAACCCCATCCAATTTAAATATTGCTTTCAATTTTTTTTAAATTACATTTTTACTACACTATACAAGAAAAAAAAAAACACAGCAGTAACATGCTAATATACAAAGTAGCTTAGTTAGTTCATAGTAAGTGAGTGCCCTGATATGCCAGAAAAATGGCCTACAAACCAAAGCCTATAAAAAAGGCTGAACTTTTGTTTAACACCTCAGAGATGTGGCAACAGCCATTATGGACACTATTCTTAACATAGTTGTAAAATGTTTAATAAAAGGTGAATTTGAGTGCCATGGAGTGCCAACATGACTGAAACAATATGACTCGCCTTTTAGGTTTTCAAGCATTAGTGTGCTGGCTTATTTAAGATTTTTTTGGGATATATATATATATATCACCAACTCTAAACAACCCAACACACCTCTGATGCCAATCTGTGAGTAGGCATTATGTGAAATAAAAAGATCAGTCTTCACCTGTCTGCATATGCTGGATAATAATACTGTGTAGAAAAAATCTTTATAAATATATTTGTTTTCACTGGCACATGATGGAAATAGTTTATCACGTGGTATGACAGTTAACATTTAAGGAATATAACTTATATTCATTTGATTAATAAATAGGACTTGCTTTTTGAATATAAGCTGATGTAGGCATTTAGTTTAGTTATTTAAGTGAATGGTTGCTTATGAATGTAGGTGTTAGGCCCCCGAACAAGGGAAACCCCACGCTTCAATGAACAGTGGCGATACATTCTTCATATAAATTCTGTTTTTAAAAATGTTCAACAGTCCTGTATTTTCAGTGAAATAAGCTGATGCCCTTTCCATCTGATCAATTGGAGCTTTCCCACATCAGAGACCTCGTGACACTTGGACTGAAGTGAGAAGGAGCAACATTATAATGAATGAATACCTTATGGACCAACTGATCACCCAGACTCAATCTTAAACAAAACAACAAACAGACATCCGAATGGCTGATCATTCAGACAATGTTTGCTAAGTATATCTTAAATCGCACAGCAAGTGTCTAATGCTTCTAACCCATCACTTGACAACCTTCATCGAGTAGGCTAATTTCAAGCATCCATTAAATAAAACTCAAATTAAATTTAAAAGCTCTAGTTATACCTTCAACAATCAAACGAGTAGAATTGAGATAGCTGGACTTTTTCTCCCATTATGTAATTGCTTAAATAACGTCAGCCCCAAAATACCTGCTCTTACATACTATTAGAGAGGGCAAAGAGAGACATTAGGTGAAGTAGGTTATTATGTCCTTGGCATTACTGAAAGGGGTTGTAAGACATTTGTAGGATTTAAGTTGTATTTTGCAAGTATAACAAGATGGTAAGGCAGTACAAAGGTTTCCTGTCGGAGTTAAGCAACAAAATGATCTCCTCTGCCCTTCTTTAGGCGTTTCTTTCATTATAGAAAATACAGACACAATAGCTCGGGACCAGCTAATGCTTTTTTGTTGTTTTAATTGTATCCAATTATCCTCTGTCCCCTATATTCTCATCATTAAAAAAAAAGAAGAAAGAAACATATCCTGTCCTCTTTAAACATCTTTCTCTCCTCTCCCTCCTGTACTCTTAAGATGAGATGAGGAAAACTTTCTAGAACTTGTAGGCAGTCAGACCTGGAGTTGGCTGCTGTTGCTGGGTCAACGTGGCTGCCATGGCAACCGCTGCAGCGTTGGGCACACTGGAGAATGGGGCGGGCCCAGTAGTGACTCGTGGAGTACTCTGCCACTTCCTGTTTGATGCCCGTTTGGATTCAAAGACGTCCGTCGAGTCTTCCAGGAAGGCCCGACGGTAGGAAAGGTACTGGTGCTTCAAGATCTGAGATGAGATATAAACAATAAAATAAAAACAAAAATGTAGAATTAACATGGTGTGCATACATTTTAATTAAGAGTTTGCTGAGAATCTGGACAATGTGGACATTATTTTTGGAAACCAACTGACCTTGACATTCTCATTAACAGACTGGAGCTGGGCAGCCTGTGCAACAAATGTCTGGTACAACTTCTGCATGGCCAAGGTCAGGTCTGGAATCAAACATACACAACATTATAATATCAGTTCACATTTGAGGTAAGTTTATGAAAAGATTAAACAGGGGAGAGATATCCATTAAAAAGAGTCAGAAATTACAAACAAAGTCTTGATATTTCCACTTTAATTTGTGTGTTTAACTTGGTTCTAAGCAGATTAGTAACACGCCGTTTGTCACTGTGAGCAACCGCTTTTACATAACACCGTCATCAGCTTTAATGTTAATATAAAAATATTTGAATCAATGCGGTTTTAAAACTTGGAAGTGACAAAGACACATTTTACTTACTTTCTTGAGTTGTGTTAAAAGTCAGACAAAAGTCCTCTTACCCTGAGGAGTGATGTGGGAGCCACTGCTCTGCGTTGTCAGGTGGTTCTCGAGTTCTTCTATCTGCTGCCGGTACTGCTGCAACTGCACCTCAAACTGCTCTACCAGGCTGCGGAAATAACTAAAACACAGAAAAAAAATTTCACATAATTAATCATTGTTGAATGCATGAAGTAATTTGAAGATGATATATATAGAAAACACCCAATATACTAGCTAGGAGGGGCATAACAAATGAACACGCCAAGAAGCTGGCACTACTGCAATCTGAACCACTGTATATCCCCCTTTGATTTGCTTTAGGACTACTTTCTGGTGGACTTTACTTACTCTGATGGAGCAGTGTTTTCATGCTGAAGTCCAGGGGGAGTCTTTTGTGTACGTAGTGCTATGTCAGCATTTTTCAGCTCCTTGAGAACAAAAGGCAAAGAGGAAAGTGAAACGACACATTTTAAAATATATAAAAGGGTGCAGTCTCTTTGTAAGAGATCACTCTCCACATTTTCAGTTCACTCGGTGTGAGTAAGAGACACAGTCAACGATCTAGATAATTAAGTTCTTCACATTTTGAGTCCCACTTCAAAAAAAAAAAAAAAAAAAACAGTAGGTACATACAATATTTGTGAACATTTAAAAAAAAAAAAAAACTAATACAAATGTGATGTCATGACATGATTCGAGGAATTCACGTGTTCATGTGATGTATGATCTTATTGACAATCGATCTAAAATTTGACAGGACTGAAAAGACTTGAGATAACACATAACTTTTCACAGTTAAGCGTGTGAACTGTTTTTACCTGAGCTGTCTCCAGCTTTAGCTTGTCGATGGCAAGAGCTTGGCGCTGCAGACCGCTGGCACTGACAGAGAGAAGCTGTTTGAGGCTCTTGATGTCATCTTGGACTTTAGAAATGGCCTTCGATGACATCCTGCTGATGTCTTCCTGAACTTGTTTCTGGTCTTTCACAAATTTTCTATTAAAAAAAAAGTAGGAAGAAAGACAATTAGAAATGACTCAATACAGCAATACATCATCGGTGCACTAGTACTAGTATTGTAATTTAAATCAATTTGAAAAATGGATTTTGGGGAAAACCCCTGGACACACTAAATATGATTCAACAGTTCTCGTAAGCAAGTTTACAACACACAGCCTAAATGTGACACGTCTACTTTGGTACAATAAAAAATATTTGCATCTTTAGCCAAATATGTAACATATGTAATAATTCTGCCAAACAATGTGCCCAGGCATGTGACCTGATGGTCACTGGATCAAATCCCGTGACAATTTATACACATAACAACACTTACTGGAAATTCTCGACGTCCTGACAAATAACAGGAGGCAGGTTCTCATCTTTCAAAGCTTTACTGTCCCTGAGGGAGAAAGAGAGAATGCTTTTCATCATATCAACAAACTGAATCTTGCTGTTCAGGTATCAATAACAGGTTATGAAGCCACTAAAAGCCTCTCAGCAAACAATTGTTTACAGTATTTCACTATATAGCATGTGCAGTTCTGGACAATTCTGGGGCTCCCATTTAGTTAATAACCATGCATATGTTGGTCAGCAGGACTTACTTTGCATTGGCTCCAGATGACGTGTCGCTCTTACTCTCAGAAGAAGTGCTGAAGTCGACTCCACCCAGGCCAATACTTGGGGCAGGAGCTGCCGACACTGCCGTGGATGCCGCTAACAGAGAACCCAGCGTTAACCCGCCTCCTCCTCCAAGAGTGGTCTGACCCAAACCTGAAACACCAAGTAAACATATAGAGTAGGTCATAACACAGTGCAATATTGTGATTGAGAACTCCTTCTAAAATAGTCATAATCAAAACCACTGCAGCGGTAGTTATGTCCTCATTAAAAATCAGAAGTCATAGCGCTGTGCAAAGGCAACCACTATGTTGCTTATAAAATGACAAAAAATATGTAAATAACATATATGATAAATTAATCTATATAAATTAATAATTTTTAATGACTTTGCCTTTTTATACAATTCTTTCTTTAATAAATTATACAACAACGGTTCAACTCAGCTCCGTGTCCGTGGACAAGCTCACCTTGTCCGTAAGCATCTCACCTGAAGACAAAGTGTTGGAGAAGAGACTCCCACCCAGCGTTGGGCCTGCTGAAGCTGCTGCTGTGGTCATTGTTGCGCCACCAAGACCAAGGGTGAAGCCTGCTGCAGGCTGCTGTGGAGCTGTGGAGGTCAGGACAGAGCCAAATGATAAACCTGCCCCTAAAGGGGCTGCCGAGGTGGTGGACGTGGTGGTGAGGGAGAAAGGTGTTGCCGAGGCTGTGGGCTTGTTGAAGGCCATGCTAAAGCCAGTGGCAGCAGCGGTAGCAGCTGGGGCACCTGAGAGAAAGTACATGGAATTAACTTTATTACCCGTTTTCAATTTACTTTCCAAGACACTACATCAAAAATATCACAGAAACACAAACATACCTAATGTTAGGCCTGCAGTGGGTGCAGCGGCGCCTAAAAGAGAACAACATCACAACATAAGAGATGCATATAACATAAAAGGTGTATGGCTGCATCTAGCAGACATGCTAATTAAACACAACTTTATGTCACTGTTTGCAATAGGGTTGTTTTTTTTTTTTTTTACTCTCTATGACATTATTACTTGAGGCAGGGGTGTTGAAAGAGAATCCACCAGGTTTCTGACCAAAGAGACTGCCTCCAAGACCGAGAGATGGGGTGGTGTTGGTGGGGGCAGCGAGGGCCGTGGCTGCTGTGCCCAGAGCAGATCCCATGGAGAAGCCCCCAGCATTGGCCGCAGGTGCACTAATGAGGAGATAATGCAGTCAATTCTGTCACATAATCACAGCTCTTCCATGATCCTAGATTCAAAGTAAGCAAACTATGAAGCAAGGGATAATCTAGCACAGTAATGCACAGGGTTCCTTTTTTAACTTGGTATATCAAAGTGATGGATGTGATACCATGAAGTTACTTCTGCATAAGAATGTGAAGCCAGTTGTGTCCATGCTAAACAGGACAATCAACAAGTGGCATTCACAGAAAGAAGAACATAACTTCATGCATGGTCTCTCTGGTTTGATTACAAACGTTATAACAACCCTCCCTCCCATAGTGGTGTTTTTAACAAACGTATGCACCTTTATTGGTAACGTACAGGAACCCATATATGTTATAAAGTCATCAGAGTGGTGCTACCAGGTTGACTGTGGCTATGCTAACGTTAGCTCAGTGGGCTTTTTGAACTATATAGTTACCCGGCTGCGGCTCCAAATGCAAATCCTCCACCGGCGTTGGCGGACCCAAGGGCCCCCGATCCAAAGTTAAAGCCAGACATTGTTGTGTTATGAAGCAAACACTCAACACGAACTGTCCATGCGGGTCTTCAGACACTCAGAGAGCCACCCAGCATCCCAGCTAGCACGCTAGCTAGCTTTGAGGCGTGAGGGCCGAGCCCGCGTTGGTGTCTGTAGTGAAACACCAAAACAAAATGTCGGCTTTCCTAAATAATGCTATCAAACGTTCAGCTGTAGTGTTGTGTGTTTCGCGTCCCTCTAGGTTGTTTTTTAGTATTTTAAAGCTGTCAAATGTCGCAGGTTGAGTTCTCGCATGGTTTTACTTTTCCTATTCCCCGCCTGGTATTTCCCGAACGCTATTGCATTTTGGGTAATGACTTATTAGAACTACATTTCCCATCCTCCCTTTCGCGGTTTTTTTTGTGTCGCGTGATGCCAATGTGCACACCCACAAAAAGCTTTCAAAATAAAACACGCCACTTCAGACCTGTTAAGAGAGTAAGGTAGACAGGTCCCATGTATTTGTAAAATAATGTTCAAACACTATCTGGACAATGTTGTTTCCCTCTGATACAACATCTCTTTTGTTCTTTTTTTTTTTCTTTTGCTCTTTTTTTTGCCACTTGCCATTTTCTGTATTATAGACATGGCACATTTTATTTGATAAAGATGTCTGTTCTTTATTCTATTTTCTGTATTATAGACATGGCACATTTTATTTGATAAAGATGTCTGTTCTTTATTCTATTTTTTTCTGCACATTTTATTATAGTTCTTTACATGTATTATAGACATGGCACATTTTATTTGATAAAGATGTCTGTTCTTTATTCTATTTTCTGTATTATAGACATGGCACATTTTATTTGATAAAGATGTCTGTTCTTTATTCTATTTTCTGTATTATAGACATGGCACATTTTATTTGATAAAGATGTCTGTTCTTTATTCTATTTTCTGTATTATAGACATGGCACATTTTATTTGATAAAGATGTCTGTTCTTTATTCTATTGGTTTTACTTTTTTTTATCTTTTCTTACTCTCTTGTGTTTTACACTGGATATACTATCTTGTAGATAGAGTTATACTGCTTATATATCATGATATACATTGCCATATATTTCATCTAAAGATACCTTTACAATAATGATTTGGTCATACCATTTAATTTTAATTTTCCCAGTCTGCACCATCCCTTGTCCTATTTACAAACAACTTTGTGTGTTGTGTCATACTTGCAAACTTTATTCTCTCATGACTCGCATGTTTTTAGCAATATGTATTTTTCCCACTTCAATTTGTTACAAACTCATGAATGAAATTATTGTTTTAAGATAAGATCAGATAAGATAAGATAAGATAAGATAAGATAAGATAAGATAAAATAAGATAATCCTTTATTAGTCCCGCAGCAGGGAAATTTACAGGATTACATCAGCATAGATATAGTGCAAACAAGGTACATAGTAGAAAAAACAAGTATTTTAAATGAGTAAGTAAGTAAGAAAAATAAAAAATCCACAATAACTAAAAAAAAATCTTATAAATACAGACAGAATAATTATAGTTTATAGTATTGCACAGTGTATTTGTATTGCAGAGATGTATTAGTGTTTTGTCTTGTGGTCTACTCTATCTTATCTTATCAAAGGCCGTAAAGTTTGCAAAGTGGGCAACTTCCCCATATGGTATAATAGCATATTATAAACTTAAATATTTGGGGGACTTAAGGTTACATCTGCATTAGTACAAAAAAATATATATTTTGAAGACCTTTAATACTTCAGTGTATTTACATGCGTGCTTTTACTTTGAAAGGTATGCAACGTGAAGTGCCGGAGTGATTGCCGGGACCTTTACGCGGATGGAGGAGTGAACAATAATTGACAATAAATACATATCGTATGCCTCCCGACAAAAGTGCAGGCGTTTGGTGCAGCAGATTGAGGCTTCAACGCATCATCAATGATACATTCATCGCCGGAAGTCGTCGTGTGAAGCTTTGCGGTCGCTGACAGCTGTCCGGACTCGGTGAAATGGAGCACATCCGAACGCCAAAGGTAGCTAACACCCCGAGCTAACATCAGATGGATGGGAAGCAGTCAGCAGCTCGGCCTGTCTATGCTGGGATCTCTCTCTAATGTTCGACTGTCATCACGTTTAGCTATGTTGAGGCTAACGTCACATGTGTGTGTGTGTGTGTGTGTGTGTGTGTGTGTGTGTGTGTGTGTGTGTGTGTGTGGAACTATATGCATGATGTCACATGACGAGCATCCATGAGCAATGTTTGTTTTCCCCCCCCCTTACAGCAAATAGCTGCTCTTTTTCCACCTGCATGCCCTATTATTGATCGAGATCAAGTTACACCACCGAGCCAGGCAGTTTATCCAATGTGATTTAAAAAAAAAATAATAAAACACCACAAGGAGACACCAAACTACTTATTGATTGACCCATCAGATGTACAGTAGGCTACATACCTGTATGTCTGATAGTGTTTAGAGTCTTTTTTTTAATTTTTTATTATATATTCTCACTTTGTATGATCTGGAAAGTTATCCTAAACATCCAAGTATTGGGATTTGCCAAATTGTGGGATTCTTTTGACTCCAAAAATCAGCTACTGAGGACCAGAAAGGCCTTGCAGAGCTTCACTAGAAGCGTTAGCAAGTGGCTGGTTATGTCTATGGGTTGGTTACTTCATTGATTTGGTTTAAGGTTTATTGTCATTCAACAACACAGGGTTGCAAAAAAAAATAAAAAATGCAAGTTGTTGTCCCTTTTTATGTCACACACACAAAACAGAACTAAAGCATATTTGATTTGGGGATTACGAGGATCATTTGCACCCAGGATTAAAGGGCTACGGTTTCAACACTGTTCACCCAGTATGGAGATCCATACCTTCAGATTAAAGCTTGGACAGACAGCACTTTAAGTTCATAATCATTGTTTACTTAAAACCCAGAATGTTGGCGCACAAAGGCGACATAACAAAAACATGTCATTGTCCAATAACTTATAGATTGTAGCATTAACCACCAGGTTTCTTTGCCTTTGAGATTAAGATCACCTATCCTACATACGCTGCTACATCTTACAGTTCATACAAATATTCACACATATATGTACGTGTGTAATCATGTTAAGGGTGTGTATGTGGACAGGTAGGCTTTCTTCATTGTCGAGGAAGCTGTGTGACTGAATTTTGGACACTCCAGGATCCTCGTACATTGCATTGCACACAATTCTTTGGGAACATTATGTCCTATAGAATAAGGGATCTTATAAGTGATGTGCTGGGATCAGGGGTGTGTGATTGCAAGCAGACTGGGTGTGGCCCTATTGTGTCATATCTTCTTGGTTGTTTGCTTTAATAAAACAGAGGAGGAGGGCTTTATTGCTTTCCAAGGAAGCAGACATGTGTTTTTACTTGGTGCAAAAAAACCTACCTGAATATTAGGACTGCCCACTCTTAGTCAGTTATTTTTTTAATGATTGTTTTCATGCTTTATGACTTATTTCTAAGAAACTTATAACCACCAAATATTTGGTTAACACTGGATTTAGAGGGGGGATTTTGTGTGATTCTTTGTGAAGAAACTCAGTTTTAAAATTCTGTCAATTAAATCAACCTATCAATTAGCTGACACAAAGGACAGCCCTATATATTGATGTGAGTAATTTATTGAATGACATCCTTTCGAAACTGTAATCACTCTGTGGTCCACCTGCTTCAGAAGTAAGTTGATGCTACTTTATAAAGTCCCGCTTGAGAAAAAAGCGGGACTTTTGCAACCATGCAATTTTCAAGCATTTTGGTGAATATTGTGTTCCAAGTAAATGTAAGTTTAGCTTAGATTGCATTATTAGCTTACAACAGATATCAAACATTAACAACTATATTAAGAGACAAACTCACTTAATCACTCACACAAACCCCTGACGTCTATGTGCTAAGTAGCCTGTCTTTGCCAAAGCTTAGTCCTCTCGGTTGCTGGGAGACAGAGATGGGCTCAAATATTTCATCATATCTGAGAGCGACCAGGAAACGGAAACAGAGCAGAGCATGTCTGAGTCAACCAGAGAACCGCTAGTATGATGAATCATGGATTTGGCCTGTTTTTGCTGCAGTTGCTGCTAACTGTCAAACTAGCCCTTTAGACACAGAGTCACTTGTAACAATCCGCTTACTTATAATTTTTTTATTTTTTACAATAAGGAAATTCTTTATATAATGTATTTTACTGCCAGAGAAGGATTTGAGTGGAATGCAACTCGTGTGTTTTATACCTTCATTATTACAAATAACACACATTCAGTATTTTCAGACAGCATATATTGCCTGCCGTGTTGGAAACGATCTTGTGAAGGCCTGTGATATGTTGGTAATACTGAAAAAGTAAAATGTGCATACATTAATGAAGTGCATTTATCCTGGATTGAAGTTTTTCTGCCAAATCCTATTTAATAAATTTATGAATGGGCGTTATTCAAACCTGTTTCCTCACAGCTAGTGGACACCAACCTTCTTCCTGAAAGAAAATGTACAGGAAGTGGCGTGTTTATTTGCATGGAAGAGTTGGGGTCACTGCAATGCTACACACCTGCAGTATATGACGATACATTTTGAATAACTGGGGAAGGAGAAAGTAGAGAAATAAAAAGTTGCGTTTGACTTTCGGTGCTAGCAATTGGTCAAACCAAAAAAATAATTGGGGACCCAGATGGTTCTTGCACATTGACATCACATTTGTCACAATGTTCAGGCCAAACCATAATTAGACTTTCTTGCATTGTCCAGAAATCATTTGTGACTCGCATTCTAATGGAACTGGCAGTTGAAAGGTAGGCCCAGGTGGTCAGGATTAGGTACTGTGCCAGCTGGAGCCAATGCCAAGTGCCACTTACAGCAATTTTCTGTTAGCACAATCCTATCTTCCTTCCTTTCAGTGTATCCTATCAATACCTTTTCACCCATCTGAAGATGTTTAAGAACCTTTAACTGCTGATTAATGTTGTTATTACTGATTTGTGTGTGTGTGTGTGTGTGTGTGTGTGTGTGTGTGTGTGTGTGTGTGTGTGTGTGTGTGCGTGTGTGTCTTTGCAGGTGGAGCAGGTGCGACTGTTGGATCGCTTCAGCAACAAATTCACAAGTGGCACACTGTACCTCACAGCGACACATCTCATCTTTGTGGAGAGCAGCTCAAACAACTCAACGTCTGCCGCACAGGAGATCTGGGTGAGTAGGTTTGGGTGGCGACTGCGTTCTGCCAGCATCATAGTATCATAGTATATTCCACATGGATGTAACATCAACACACAATGCACCTTTGGTTATTACTAGTAGGCTAACCATGCTAGTGTAGGGTTATAGGAAGAATGGGAGGATGTCTACAGTGGCTCCTTCTCCATGTGCCCCAGTTTTTTCTCCGGATGATGCCAATTTAACAAAAGTCACATGTTGAATGGTAAAATTATAACCAAATCATAATTGTGGGTAATTCAGGATGCTCATTTGACAATATGGACTTGCTTTTAGCCTATTAATAAACATTTAATCTGCAATCTGCTGTATCATTTATGCACTTCCACGCTTGAAGGACTTATGCAGTGTAATGTTGCCAGAAGCTTCTTGCCAAATCATTGCTGCAGCTGTCAGAAATATTTTTGCTCTGAACTTGCAGCCAGTTTTTAAAGAGGCATATCAGCGTGACCACCTCCAGGAAGTCTGCAACTTGTCGGACTGTGTGTGTGTGTGCGCGTGTGTGCGGTGGTGGTGTGTTGGGCAAAAGGAGATTATTTGCAAGCTTGTGTGTGGTAAGAGGAAGCAGGGTGGAGGTTCAAACGCCTCATTATAAAGTAGCAAGGTATCCGGTTTTCTTCTTCCACCTGATAGAGAATAACTGTTGTAGCGTAGAGATATAATACTCTCCGTGTTTAGACTTGCTGGTCTGCATTTTGAAAAGGTTAGCATGGCTCAAAATGCTTTGTGCAGCAGATCCTGGGCCATGACCTCCTGCCCACCATCCTTCCTGCTTTATATGCTGAGAAAGGGGAACATTTTATTTTCCTCTCTCTTTGTGGGCTTATCTTGTGCAGCGTGGAGTGTTGTCTCTTACTGTACACTGTAGTGGTTGTATTTGGTGCTATGGGTGCGTGTTGGGGCTTGTAAACATGTGCCAGCGTACTGTATGTTTTTGCATTTGCGGAGGCAATTTAGAATCAGTCTGTTGGTCAGCGAGAGAGAGAGAGAGTTTGTTAGAATGTTATTGTGCTTTATACAGTATTAAACAGCTGCTGAGTTACCGTCTGCCTCAGCAGCTGGTGAGATCAGCATACACTTTGTGTTTGTTTGGGTGTCTGTGTTTCACTGGTCATTTCCAATGCTGATTAATGTGCATCCGAATGATTTCCCATGGTTGGAATCCCTGAGGAATTCAAACTGCTCTCAGTGAATATGGTTATGTGCTGCTGTTACCCCTCTTGTCCTCTATACTTCATGGCATTAAAACAATTTATGATTATGTGGTAATGTCGAGCAAACTGCAAGCGTTTTACAACTTTCCTATGTTCAAAATAAATGTTCCTGAAATCCTTGCACATCTTTTAATATTCCTAATCATGTTTAGTCCTCAGTCTAATGTACTTCATAGATCTTTATTAGGAGTTCCAAATGCTGCAGTAGGCATGGGGGCCCATTTAACTCTTTTTAGAATGATTTGAACATGGTGTCAGATGCTCTCCATTATTCCTAATGATATACGTAGGTGTGCAGCAGGTGAACCGATGCAAGGTTATATATTTGGGCCTTTTTTAAAATGTTTTTCTTTTAAGTCATCTTAGAAAAACAATGACTTGTTTGACCTAGCTTGAGGGTAAGCTTTAGCGTGTTGCAGCTAATCTTCCACACACGGCTTTTTTTTGCTTATATGCAGTACATTACTGAAGGTGCAGAAAGTAATGAGAACCACAAAGTTTCTTGCTTCCTTACTGACACAGAACCTTATTATGACCATCTCGTCATGTCTTTTAAATATGTTTTTTTTTATAATTGTAAAGCTGATGTAAATAAGGAGGGATCTGATATCTAGATGTATTTAGGGACAACTACTGACAACATACAGGGTGTCATAGTTTGCGTACTATGAATTTTTGTCAGTTTTATTTTGTAATTGTTGAATAATTTATTTGTATTTTTTTTTTTTCTTTCAACATAGTAAGTAAATATATAAAAACAAATCAATTAGGATAAAGAAGATCATCAACTGTTTCTCTCTTTTGCTGTCCTTTGTGCCCCCCCCCCCCTTGCAGATTTTGCATCACCATATAGCGTCTGTGGAGAAGCTCTCTCTGACCACCACAGGCTGTCCTCTGGTCATCCAGTGTCGCAACTTCAGGCTGGTTCATTTTGTGGTACAGAGAGAAAGAGATTGCCACGACATCTACAGCTCGCTGCTGCGTCTCTTACGGCCTGGTGGGTTTCAGCTCGTCTGCGGAAGATCTGTGCTTCCCTCCGTCCATGTTTGCCTGCGTTTCGTTAAGGCTCTGTCTCCGGTTTCCCTTCTCCTTTGTGCAGTATCCTACGAGGAGCTCTATGCGTTCTCCTACAACCCCAAACAGAACGACCAACAGAGAGAGGAGGGATGGCAAATCATCGACCTCGGGGCGGAGTTTGAGAGGATGGGCGTCCCCTGCGACCAATGGCAGCTCACGAACGTCAACAGAGACTACAAGGTAGATAGTGAGCAGTATCTTGTAAACCATGAGTGTTTCTTCACCTGAAGTGCATATAAAGAACACTGTTGGAGACAAATCCTCAATAGGAGAATATTTTGGCAATTCCTGTGGCTTCTTGGTAACGCCTGATGTTGCTGTCATAAATGTCTCATGGGATGTCTTGTTAAGACTTTTATTTAAAAATACACCTATTTTATTAGCCTAACATCCTCCCCAATCAGGACAAAATAGATAAACACCAAAATCATGTCACCGGTTTTGGTAACTGGGAAGATATATTGTCCATGCATACAAATCGCTGATAGTCAGCATGCACATGGCCAGTTAAAGCTAGACTTCCTGTCTGTTGTTGAACTTTGGCACCGTCTGAGTGCCGTTAACACAAACTGCAACAAAGACAATACATTCCAACGAGTGGACAGTTTTTGATGTCACATGATTACAGAGCAAAAAAACACACATATATATATATATATAAAAACGTTAACACAAACTGCAGTGGACACATATATATATATACACACATATATATATATATAAAAACACACATATATATATATATATAAATTCACGTACATGGTATGGTTGTGTTTTCTGACACTTGCCAATACTTTATTGTGTTTTGTGTAAATGTTCTAGGCTTGCCTGTGAGTCAAGGCATCTCAGTGTTTTAATAAGCTGGCTATTACTCAGGGTGTGGTGGTATTTTAAGAAATTGACTCATACCGTATAATGGAGAAACTAAGTAAACAGTACCACAGATTAGGAAAACGTTGTGCATACAGGTCCAGCAGAGGGCGCTGGAGTTTCACCATTAGCTCCCACTCTAATATGACAGACAAGCAGTGCTTTAGTCCAAAATGTTGATAAGTTAAACGCTAACCCACTTACTGGGAAGTGCCGAACCAAAGCTAAAGCTGTGTCCCATTACTGTTAGCATTCAACACAACATGTTTATGCACAGAATAGTTTTTAGGGTAGATTGATCAAACAGGAGACGTCGGGCAATATCTTTTGTGTATGTTACGTGTGCTTGTTTTGTGTTTGGTTTTCCAGGTGTGTGAGACATATCCACGGGACCTGTATGTTCCCATCACAGCCAGTAAGCCTATCATTGTGGGGAGTTCCAAGTTCAGAAGCAAAGGACGATTTCCTGTACTCACATACTTCTACCAAGAAAAGAAGGTACTGTATGAGTACGGACAATTTTACAGTTTATTTCTATACATTTATTTTATTAAGTTTGGTTTGACTTTATTTATTTTGTAGAAGAGAATGTAAAAGAAAAATAATCCCAATAGACTGCAGGTGTGGTAAAGCATTGGTTTCCAAAAGAAAGTATTCTTCCATAACTTAGTGGGTTTTGGAAGTTGTTCAGTAAAAACACAATTAGTAGGCCTTAGTGGGTGCTGCATTTTTTGTTAACATTACACATGCAACATAGAATTAAAGTGACAAACCACATTATAATAATCATTTTCTAAATGTTCTACTGGTACTAGTGTAGAAATATATAAAGCTTTGCCACAAGGCGGTGCTAGAGGAAAGGCCATAGGTTTACTGTAACTGAATCGCTGTACTTCCTGGAAAGGAATTGTCCTGTATGTGGTTAACAACTTACTTGTAAATCAGCTTTTAAGAATTTATGTATGAAAAATATATAATCAACACAACCTGTGTATATCTACTCACACTAGTGTATTTTATAATTAATGGAAGGATAGGAACAACACAAACACACAAACCCAGGCATGCAAATTCCCTGATTTTCTAGTTAAACAAGTCTGAGTAGAGAGCAGGCTTCCCTTTCGCACGGCTTCAGAATTTTCATGTGCTAACGTGGCAAACCTCACTCTTAGCAGGGATTTGGCAAACAAACTTTCTGCATTCAATGAATGTATTTTTGGCCGAGTGGCTTCATCTGGGGTTTTTCACAGAATGAGCAAAAGCACAGCCTATATACTGTTACACAAAATATCAATTATCCATTAAGGATTGGAAAGATGAAAGACGATACTGCTGTTTTCTGTCCATAATCCGAGCAAAAAAAGTAAAATGACTAATATATTTTCTGCTTTGGCATACTCATGGGAGGTGTAGTTGTTAAATTGTTGATGAATTTGATGGGGAGGTAATGATGCATAATACAAGATGGAAAATAAACCCACAGAATAATGATAATAATAGTATTATTAAAATCAAACTACTTTGTTATGTTCTTTTCTACACCAATGGCAGGGATTTTAATATTTTAAGACTCGAGGAGTATATTGCCTCAAGGTTGCACTCTACCAATCGGGGTTTATATATAAACAACTACTTTTCACCACGGACACAGACTCCCTACCAGTCACCACTACACCACAATAAGCATATTTCAGCAACCTCATTTTCATTTTTTATGTAAATGTCCTTGTCCTGATCAGCATACTGGTTTCACCCTGACAGGCGGCAGTGTGTCGATGCAGTCAGCCTCTCTCTGGGTTCAGTGCGCGATGCTTAGAGGATGAGAGCATGCTGCAGGCCATCAGCAAGGCCAATCACAACAGCCGATTCGTCTACGTCATGGATACCAGGCCAAAGGTAACCACTGAACAAAAACCTTCTTCTTGAATGCTTTAAATGTGCTGTATGTATTACTGAATTCAATACTACCGTATTTTCCGCACTATAGGGCGCACTGGATTATAAGGCGCACTGTCAATGAATGGTCTATTTTCCATCTTTTTTCATATATAAGGCGCACCGGACTATAAGGCGCATTAAGCGAAACAAAACAGTCAGTCAGTCAAACTTCCTCCACTTTCTACCATTGATTCATTAATGTTGAATTCTCTCTCAGCTGCTCTATTCCCATGTTCTCCTGGTGACTGACAGCCTTGAGTGTTCAGTCCGCGTCGTCAGCGTGTCTCTTGACAGGAGCCATGTTGGTCCTTATACACACACACTGTAATGTGATGTGAACCTTATACACACACACTGTATGTGATGTGAACCTTATACACACACACTGTAATGTGATGGTGAACCTTATACACACACACTGTAATGTGATGGTGAACCTTATACACACACACTGTAATGTGATGGTGAACCTTATACACACACACTGTAATGTGATGGTGAACCTTATACACACACACTGTGATATGATGGTAAAGTATGTATTACTCCTGACTACGGTGGCCGTAATGCTGCTGCGGTTTCTTTGTAGTTTACTAAGTCTACTAAACATGTTGACAGAGCGCCGTGTACCACACAAAACCGCTTCGAGGTCAGTAAGCACAACCAGGATTAATCCATATATAAAGCGCTCCGGATTATAAGGCGCACTGTCGTTTTTTGAGAAAATTAAAGGCTTTTAAGTGCGCCTTATAGTGCGGAAAATACGGTACATAAACATTTTGAAAACAGAGAAGCAGATGATTTGCAAATGATTTTGTTTTTATGTGGGTTTTTTTTTTTTTTCTGTCCTTCAGTTGAACGCGCTAGCTAATCGAGCAGCAGGTAAAGGCTACGAGAACGAGGACAACTACTCCAACATCCGCTTCCAGTTTGTTGGCATTGAAAACATCCACGTAATGAGGTCCAGCCTGCAGAAATTGCTAGAAGGTTGAACACATGTTGCTACACAAACATAAATGCCATTGCATTTTTTATAGATTATAAGCACAGTTTAACAGCAACAAAGTAGTCAATGAATGTTTTTCCTGAAATGACTATGTGTATGTCTCAGTGATTGGGACTCGGTCTCTTTCCATGAGCGACCACCTGGTTGGCCTGGAGAGCAGCGGGTGGCTGCGGCACATCAAGGCTGTCATAGATGCAGCTATCTTTCTGAGCAAGGTAAAACATTTCTCCTTTTCTGCTCCTTGATTTTAATTTGTCTAAATTAGTAATATTAGTAAGATTTTCTGAAAGTAATATTTGGCATATACCTTTTTAAGTTTAAAGCCTTCAATAAAAGCTATTATTATATATCATCTCCATCTTCTTTCAATCTTGACTGTCCACCTAAACCTCACCACTGGTCCTAACCACACTAGTTCATCATAGGCTGTGACTGTCAAGAACTGCTTCATATCTTTTATATCTTTTTTTTTTTTTTAAATGCCATAATCCTCTGCTGTCTGTCTTCACCTTTGACCCCAGGCGGTGACGGTGGAAGGAGCCAGTGTGTTGGTTCATTGTTCAGACGGATGGGACAGAACAGCCCAGGTCTGCTCCCTGGGGGCGCTGCTTATGGAGCCTTACTACCGCACTGTCAAGGGCTTCATGGTACCTACACACACACACACACACACACACACACGTGCACACACACAGTTTGGCCCTAGTGAAAAATAAACTTAAGTGCTGATAATATAAGCTTACTCTTCTACTAATTAATGTCTCTCTTGCTTCAAATTTGCTCTTTCCTCACACTTGTCTTCTAGGTACTGATCGAGAAAGACTGGATCTCTTTTGGCCACAAGTTTGCCGACAGGTGAGGTTTCAACTGGATCAAATAATACAGGACATGTACAATTTATACTACTTAGTTCTTTAGTGGTTATTATATGACGTCTATTGTATTTGAATTGTTTAGGTGTGACCAGTTGGACGGTGATCCGAAGGAAGTGTCCCCTATCTTCACTCAGTTCCTGGAGTGTGTCTGGCAGCTGACGGAGCAGTTCCCACAGGTGTGTGAGCTACGTGACGTGTGCTGTATTTACACAGATTTATATGTCCTATATGCAGTGGGGTTATTGTGTTTATTCAATGATTACCATCTCCGTAGGCATTTGAATTCAGCGAGTGGTTCCTGCTGCAGATTCATGAACACGTCCACTCCTGTCAATATGGAAACTTCCTCGGCAACAATCAGAGACAGAGAGAGGAGTTGCGGTGAGTCCAACATGCACGCACATTTGTGTTGAGTAGGTTTCTGTGCCGCCTCTATTGCACAGAAAAGGACATAATAGACATAATCTGTGCTCACTAAATTCTACATTGATTTTTCAGATACTTTTCTGTGTTCAAACCTTCATACTTATAATGACTTTATTTATATATAGCACCTTTAGAAACCCAGTTTACAAAGTGTTTCAACAGACTAAGCAAGGCAAAAGTGAGTCAATAAAACAACAGAAAGCTCAACAGTGAGGCCTAACAAAGCAAGACAAACTAAGGTAAACTCAAACCCTGATAAACAGTACAATAGATGAAACAATAAAACCAATCGATAAAATAAGAAAAAACTAAGAAATAAATTAAATAATAACAGTAATTCAATTTACAAATACTTTAAGAAGTTATTCCGCATTCCGCTAGCCTTATCTCCACAGGCATGTTGTTCCAAAGCAGAGGGGCCCCGGTGGCAAAAGCATTGTCACCTTTAATTATGAGCCTCGACTTTGGAACAGCAAGAAGAGCTCCACGTCCTGTGTTGGGAAACGTCCTTGGGCTGTTTTAGGCTAAACCAAACACAATTGAGCCTGGTTAATCACATAGTTCTGACAAATACACCACACATGCAACAGACACACTCCATCAAGCCACATATCTTTCTCTGCTGTGGTTTTTTTCACAGGGTTCCCACTCGTCCTGGAAAACAAAATTTTGAGAAAAAGTAAAATGTCTTGGAAATCTTATGGTGTCCTGGAAAATTATTTAAACATTCTCCGGTTTTCTTTGAGCTAAGAATGAACTTCTAGGGTATCGATCAAAGCCCCCTAAAACAGACAACATTGCAATCTTAAAGGGCTAAGTTATGTTAGTATCATAACGTTCAAATGGTGGCTAATGAATGAGAGTAATTTGAACTGGTTGCTCTCAGTTTTGGTGTGGAAGGGCTGTGAACATTGAACTCACCCCCAATATCATGCCACATGGTAACGCATACAGGTTGGATGATATTACATAACGTTGCTTCCTGCCCAACTTCTTGTTGAATAACGTTGGCAAGTTTGGTTCAGTTCCCAAAGTTGACGTGCTTGCTAGTTTGTTTTGCCTTTAAAGGTTTAGTAACTTAGGTAACTAACTTAGTGACAATGGGGCAAACCCTTTCTGAAACTGATCCAGTATTGAGGCCGTACACTGCACACTGCACAGTGCAATGTAATCACATCAGGCAATTGTTCACAGCCGATTTACCTCCACTAAAAGTGTTTGTTTTTAACACTGAAAGGCTCGGATTGTTATTATAAGTGTCTGACATGTCTGAAAGCGAAGCTCAGTATTACCTACAATATTTTCAAAGTCATGGCTGAATATTTAGATAATTTCGTCACTGTGGATACAACATCACATGCAGATTCTAGAACGAGACTTCTCCAAGCGAGACACACAATTTAAAAACAGCGTTCTCCCTCAGTACTGGACCAATTAAAAAAAATCTTGTCCATTTTAGTCACTTAGATACAAAACTATGGTAAAATATGTTTCAGGTTGAAAAATCCCTAAGCGGTCCTTTTGGATTTGTGATTTAACAGTGGTTGGGAGCAATGGTTTCCCATGTGTGTTGGGCTTTGTTGGATGACAATTAATGGAAAGCTTGGGTTGAAACAATGAATTGTAGTTCAAATGTACGCGAGTCAAACACCAGCTAAATAGTGGCCAAAAGTACGTTTTTACTTCGCTAGCATTGTCTATCAAATGCAATGCTGCATTATTAAGCTATAATGGACCATGACATGAAATGTTTCTGCAAGTGCATTTGCATTATTCTCTGATCACTTTTGTCGTAAGAGTGTAAGAGATGATTTGATCGATATCTTGTAGCCATAGAGTGCATGTCTTTAAATTGGTCTTCCACAGAAAGGAGCATATTAGTGTATGGTGCTATCCCTGTCTGTCATACCAGCTAGCTCATCACTGATCTGAATGAAGAGTGGGAACACTGTTTCAGTACATTAATTTTACACCCACCATTGGCAGTTTTGATAACAATATCAGGAGTATAAGTATAGTCAGACATGACTCTTTCTATTCTACCATATGAAAAAGAGTAACAAACAATGCTTTCAATTCTTTATCTTCCCTATATCTGCACTGGTAGCATGAATTAAGTCAATACAACATGATAGAAAGCATGGATTGCAACCTTTTTTGATAGAACACATAGACATTTGTGACAATACTGTGAGCTTTTGTGTGTGAAATCAAGAAAGAGTAGATCAATGAATTTGAAAAGCTATTTCATCCCCCTATTTTAATGCCTTTTAAATGTGTTTCTGTGTCATGTTGCTCTCTAACTGCTGTTTTTGTGTTTTCAGGCTGAGAGAGCGGACCCACTCACTGTGGGCATACCTAATGAGTGAAAAACAGAACTACTTGAATCCGTTCTACAGCCCTACCTACTCTGAAACACACCCTGTCCTGGAGCCTTCCACTCTGCCGTACCACTTCAAGTCAGTACAGTCCTCAGCTCCACCCTGCTATATTACGTGGTTAAAGTGCCATATCTCAATCAACAACAACGCCCTGGCATTCAACCCGAGCATCTTACGGTATTTGTTTTCATTTCCCAGGTTCTGGAGGAACATGTACCACCAGTTTGATCGGTCTATGCACCCACGTCAGTCTATCCTGAAAACTGTTCTAACTCTGAGAGAGAAGAGCCGCAAGGCAGAGAGCACACTGCAAGCACTGGAGAATGTGAGTAGTTACGTCCCCTTTTATAGTCTAGGGGGAAAAAAAGTTGTGACAATAACACAACAACCAAAGAATATGAGAGTCCAGAGTAGAAGTAACAATAAAGGATGATTTATTCAAAACTCAGGTATTTGCAAACAAAGGTTCTCCAACAAAGGTGGGAGAGGATGTGTTAAATGTAAAGGGTACCCAAACTCACCAACTGTCCTCAACCTGATACCACAAACTTTAACAATTTAACAACAACCGTTCAAAACTTTCAAAGAAATAACAAGATAAAAGTTACTGAATGTGTCAGAAACTAATAAACAAATAAATATACAAAAATAAGCCATAAGGGCATTGAAGAGACGCGAAGTGTATTTAGTTTCATTCAGTGTGGATATATGCTGTTGTCTTTTTATTTTTAGAAATAAATTCCCATTTCTTCAGAAGCCATAGTTGCAATTAAGTTTTTATTTTTGTTGTTTTTGTTTTTTCATTATTCCGAGATCATGAGTTTATTATCTTGTGCGGTAACAAAATACTTTTTCTTGTGACAATGGGGTATCAAGTGGTGGACCACCATAACTTAGGGATAACAAGGTAATTATAATTTTATGATCAATATTGTTGTCTTTAGACGAGATTAAAAATAATTACAACCAGCTTCTCTCAGTTAACAAAATAAATTTTACTTTCCTAAAACATTTTTAAGTGGATGCAGGTCAAATCTAACCTACTGTACCATATCAGAATATGAATGTTAATCTTGAAATGTGTTTAATTTTAAAACTGATAATGCTAACCTAAATTATGCCATCATATTTAGAGCAGGACGATCAACAGGTGAAGAGTAAATGGCCTCATTTACACGGTGCGTTTTTGAATTTCTGAATATAAACGTCTTACTCTTTGTTGTCTTGTCCTTCCCTCTCCAGCGGCTCCACCAGCTCGGTGTGACCCCCATTGTGACCTCTGACCCTGCTCCACCCACCAGAGATCAGCGCTCCAACTCCAACACCCTCCCGCCACGTCCCAATTCCCTCATTCTCGGGGCGCCGCTAAACCACAAAGAAGTGCAGCGACAGGAGGAGGAGCAGCACGAGCAAGAGGAGGAGGAGGAGGTGGGCGAGGAGGCAACAGAGAGCACCGACACGGAGCGGACGGTGGAGGGCAGCAGCGGCAGCGAGAGCAGGAAGCAGAGCTACGGAGAGCTGGAAGGGACATTCAACAGCGCGTTGGCCAAAGAGGAGCCAGCTGTTGTCAGCCTGGAGTTCGGGGTGGCACGCATGACCTGCTGAGACCAAACAGGGGGATTGTGGGATACTGAGGGAAAGATGCGGCTTAATGAAAGTGTGTACGCAAGGGCAAGGGGAAGCTGTCGTTCTGTATGTGATAACATGCTGATTACGCAATGGTCCTAAATGGGCCGGGTGAATGAAGTTGTATGTGTGTATAGTCTAAATCTCAATGGAAAGTGTCATTATTATGTCATATACTGCATCTATAGGAAAAAAAGCTTGTTTTTTATGAATGAAAAGCACTATAGAGAACTAATGAATAGAATAAGAGAATAAATTCATCCAAAAAAATAGCGACTCTTCTAGTTTGTTGAGGTTTTTCATATAATCCTAAATATATGACCTTGATATTCTCAACAAATATTCATGTCTCCACATGAAAACCCACAGAAAAATCACTTTTTTGGCACCAGTAAATATTTCATCTCATCCAAAGGATTGAAACCAGCCTAATCTGAATGTTGTTTTTGACCTGAGCTGATTTTGCTCCTGTGTGACTGATTGAAAAAAAATAAACCCCAAATTCTACATCAGTAAAGATAATCTAGTACTGGAAACTATGCTGAGGCAAAATTTGGACTCACTCTTAGCTGACTAAACTCAATTTTGATGTCAGCAGTCACTGGTCATTTAAATACAACTGTCACAATGGACAAAATAACTGTAAAGTTCAGACCCTGAAGAGGTCCAGCTGTTAACTGTCACCAACATTGATCATTTAATCCTTTTTCACATCTCACATTGATTAGATAATCCGATTTACTAAAGTGCATTGATCCAAAAATCCTATTGGTCATCTCTGTCGGCCATGTCGATGACTGATTCTTTATGACAGCTGACCCTGATCAGGGTTTGCTGTCACGGATACACTGGGACAAGGTGTAAGATCAAAGAGTCTGTGTGTCCAAGAACCTACAAAGGCTACTATTTACTTTTGTCAATTTTTTTGAGGGAAAAATGCCATGATTTTTATTTAGTTCTCCAACTTTGAGTTTGAGTTCTTGTAGGTCCTTATACTCCATGTTAAAATATGTTTCATATAAAAAAGATGTTTATTTTTCTCTGCATAAAATATTGTGCGCAACAGCAAAACAGGATTTATAGGATGAAGATGAACTCTTATTATCATTATCATTTGTATCCACACTTATTTTAAATAGGTTAGATTAACTGCCCCTGGGATGTGGATTGTTCATTTTGGCCTGAATTTCACATCTATTTTCGAGCCAGAATGTGTGTGTTGGCTCCGCATTTATTAAAGACCATAATAATTCTCTGTTAATTCCAGACCGAGGTTGTTACTCTGCTTCATATCAGAGCTCAGGAAGGATTTCCTGTACAGGCAAACATCTTCCTCTATCAGATTGCTGCAGAACAGAGAGAGAGAGAGAGATAATCTACATATATTTTATTTGTGTCGTGCTTTACATGGCACTCAAGGACGCAAAGTGTAACTTCATAACACCAGAGACTCCACTCCACATGTGCTTCTGAATACTTTATGGAATTTGTGCTGGCAGTGAACTAGTTCCTTCTGAAACACCACTCTCTTTACTGCCTTCACATACTGTAGGATTAAATGGAGTTTTTTGCTTACACACACACATTCACACAGCAATCAGACAAAGTGACCATTGGCCTCAGAAGAGCCAATGTCTATGAGCAGCTACAATAAAGACAGACTGGCAGTGCAGCGTGATGTGTATACCCTGTGTCAGCTTTCTCCAAGGCTCTTTTCTCTTTACAATCAGAGGAAAAAGGGCACAATAAGTGACGCACAGAGTAAACACACGTAGAAGAATGAAGAATAGGGTTTTTAGCAACCTTATATTCACTTTTCATTCATATTTTACCTCTCTTGTTCTCTCAAAGGTTTCTCTAACCTCTTATTTTTCTTTTCGACTTTACCGTCATTTTTGATTAGTCCTTTATATGCATTAGTTTGATTATCGTGGGGTGCAAACGAAGCTATATTATACCTTATTTCAATCACAAACAAATTCTGGAGTTACTTACATTGGTATGCATTTCTATAATATTTATAAGATGATTCAAGGTGCAACATCAAAGTATCGATACGAACAACAATTATTTGCTTTAAGTGACGCATGCTTTCTATTTGCAATTTTCTCAAAGCTGTAATTCGGTTGATGCACGTCTTACACTATGTCACTACCATCTCTGTTGGAGAGGTCTTCCTGTAGCCTACTTGTGCATGTTACCTCACATTAAATATAGAGGAGTCTCTTCCAGAGACAAGCTGCTGGGGACTCTTCCAGGGCTTTGAATCATTCAGAAGAGTACTGCACGCCATGCTAGGAAAACACTCCTGACGACAAGGAGGGAAGACTGTACTTACACTCAACATAAACGCTAGTAGTACTCGTGCAAAATGTCTATATACAGAGAGCCAACATTGATATGCATGCTGAATACACACGCTGTCTGTAGATGGTGCACATGCAGGTTGCATGTGTGTGTCTGTAGTATAGATAGGTTTAAGTCTCTCTCTTATACATACAGAGCAGCATTTTAAAATATTAGTAATTGGCTACGACACTTCTTTTTCTAATTACCTGTGTAATTCATTAATGCCTTTCCCTGCTACATGACACATATCTGTGTTTTTTTTGCTCTATGATTATTGTGAAGCATGGAAACGGAAAAAGTACAGAGCTCTTTCATGGCAGAAATTTGGACTTGTTAGAGTCGCAAAAAAGCGCAGGTGTTGAGCCAGCATACATAGAACCAGAACTTTGGAACTGGTAAACCTAAATGGAACAGAGACATCATTTATATTATCACGTACACAAGTGATTATAATGCTATATTGAGCCGCAGTCTGCTGAAAAAATGGTCAGTTATGGGCAGAAAAAGTCGTCACTGAAAATATTTAATTGTAAAGATCAATATAGCAGGACTAGACAATTATTCTGGTTATAATTATGATTTATTTTATTCTAATTTATTGATCTAATATTGGAGTATTTTATTGGGTGTGGGTTCTTTGGGCCCACATGCTCATAGAGACATTGTTTACAGCCTTTGGAATGTAAAAGTGTTGGAGAGTCTGCGCTTAGACGGCTTAACGGCAGTTAGTACCACTCCCTGTTGATTACTAAAGTAACAAAAGAACCCAGGGGGGTAATCGTTGGGGGTTTAATACTTTACACACAAACATGAACATGTACACCAACATACACACACACACACACACATACACACACATTATAGCTTAGTCTGGAGCCGGAAGACACGGTGTCCTGCTACAACCGGATAAACAGGACACCTAGTGACAATAATAAAGAGTGTGTGTGTGATCTGAACAGGCTGGGTGTGTGTTTGCACTGTGTAACCGACTAATAATGAACAAACAGCTACACCTGTGCCTTTTTAACTAAGTTCTTACACTCACTCTAGCACCAGATCAAGAAGACCTCTGGTGTTCAGCATCTTACCATAACATAGTCATCCATCAATCAATCCATTCTTTCATGCTTTCCGTCTGCCACACACACAAAGGCTACACACCCATTGGCTTTTAAAAGTGCATCGATATTTGCATCCTGAGGCTCAGCACTAGCAGAGCACAGAGAGTGTTAAACGCACATTCAGCAGCCACATGCAGGCAAAATATATGCACACTATGCATGCACACTCGGACAAGCCATATTGTTAGAAGTCACAGTGAGCAAGAATGAGAGGCAGAGAAAGAAAAATGTCCTCTAACTGTCCCACTTAGTACTGAGCTTCACTCAGGGGGCTGAAATTGGAACCCTATTTAAAAAGATGGGGGTTGGGGGGGGGATATTGGGTGTGTGCTTCTTCTATTTCTTGTGTGCGTGTGTCAATATGCTCACAGTGATAAGGGAAAGAAAATGAATCATTTGGTTGTGTCAAAAGCACTTATTTTGCAGTTTTGCAGAATTAACCATAATAAGCTTGTGGACCGCAGATACATCGGCGGAGTAGCATCTTCATTTTCTGATAGTGAAGCCTAATATTTACCTCAATGTGTAAAGGTTAATGTCAATAGCTATTGTCCTCTAAACTCTGTTGCTTCCCCACCAAATCCGACTATTTAGCACTGTAAAACAGATTGCGAAGGCTGGTACAGGCTGCGAGGTTTATCATAATGGTCTTAATTACTATACAAATAATGACTATAACTACACAAATAGTAATAATGCCTCACTGATGTTTGTAGTGATTTAAGCAGAATGACGATGTGCATATCCACTATAAGAACTTAGCAAAATCCTTTGTCTCATCATGTGATAACTGAGCCCACTCATCAATCTACACATCTTGGCCAGCCATCTGCTGCTTAGAGTCAGTTTCAAGTCCATCCAACAGCCGGCTGACCTGCTAGCATGGCTGTAGGGCATTCTGACTGAGTATCTGATGTACCTGAAAAATCTGCACACTAGGCGACTGACTGACTGGCAGGCAGGCAGACAGGCTGGGTGACTGACTTGTTGGCTGAGCTGACAGATTATCTTTCTTATTCGGGGCGAGCATAAGGAAGATATGCTTCAACGCTTCACTCTGGGGAAGCCCTCGAAATGTTTTTGTGTGGGTGTGAGCCCGTCTGTGGATCTGGGGGTGTGTGTGTGTGTGTTGCCTTGGGCCGATGAATGCAGACATTGTCTGATAGCACTGGGCTGGAAGAGGAAAGCCTGTGCCCAAAGCAACTAAGGAGGAGGAGGAGGAGGAGGATGATGAGGAGGAGGAGGAGGAGGAGAAGAGAGAGAAAAGGAGCAGGGGAGGGAAGGAAGGAGGGGAGAGGAGGTTTGTAAGTGGGTCGGGGTATCAGGGAGATTCATGGGGGGTTGGGAGGATAGAATAGGCAGTAAAAAGAGCACCCACAGTGGAACACGCTCAGCTCAGGGAACTCTGGGTGAATCTACTGCAGACGAGGATGACATATATTTTGGGAAACATAAACAATGGCTCAACAGGAGAGATATGGGGATCGCCCATTAAAAATCTCTTCTTTGTTTTACCCGTTAACATCTAAATGAAGACAGATTTTCTTTTCCCATTTTCTTAAGTATTGTTTCCTTAACTTAGTGTAAAACCTGAAATACTTTACATTTATATAATGTATATTTAAAAGAACAAGAAAAGAAGAATAGCAGCAAACAGGCAAACCACTCCTTTTCCCTCCACTTAGTGATCACTTAATTGTTCTACTTTACACCACAGAAACTCTGCTGGTAGCCAATGTAGATGCTAACAGTATATGTAATGTATGAAGATGATTGTGATGTTGGCTGCATGAGTGGTTACAAACACACGGACTAACACACACTCACACATATACACACACACACACACACACACACACACACACACACACACACACACACACACACACACACACACACACACACACACACACACACACACATAGGATAATAGGATGACAGTTAGATGTGTTTCTTAGCTCTCAGACAACTGGTACTGTGTGTCCATATGGAAGAAGGCTTGGGGCCATATGGCCTATATGTCTGGCCCAAACTGTATTTGGGTGTGGTGTGTGTGTGTGTGTGTGTGTGTGTGTGTGTGTGTGTGTGTGTGTGTGTGTGTGTGTGTGTGTGTGTGTGTGTGTGTGTGTGTGTGTGTGTGTGTGTCGATGTGTGCGTGCTCCCAACTGCACTGGAATGTTTTTTTCTAAATCCATATCCCGGCTTAAGCCTACTCATACTGTTGATCAGCTGGTCTTGTATTTGAGTCCTTTAATACATGCTTCTGACATGGTTATTTTCATTTACTTTGAGCTTTTCCACGCTCATACAAACACAACACACACACACACACACACACACACACACACACACACACACACACACACACACACACACACACACACACACACACACACACACACACACACACACAGCCATACACACAGGACTGTGTCAAGTAAGTAATGCTGATAAATTTATAATGTCAAGCTACGCTTTGCACAAAGCTTTGAAATTACTTACGTCACAGGATGACGAATCAGCTTAGAATTTATTCAAAATATTCAAACTTAGACTTGTGCTTTTATGCTTTCACTTTTTTGTTATTTTTGTTTCTTTTTTTTCGCACCTTTATGGCTCACATTCGGCAGACATTTATAAACAACATCAAACCCAAACAAGTATGCGAGAAGTCTTTATAATTAGCCATTCTTCTCTGTCTCATGATCCACTTAGAAAGCTCATGAACATATTGCATGTCTAATCCGTCTTAATTCATTAGTGGGTGTGTATATACACACCCACTAATGAATATATATATTCATTAGAGTATATATTCACTAATGAATATATACACACCCACTATATGTATATATAGTGGGTGTGTACATACTTACCAAACACAGTGGGTCATGTAAAGTATAAAAACACACTCACATACAGTGATGGAAGCAGTTCAGTTGGGCCTTATAAATTGATGAGTAGTTAAAATAAAAGAGCAAACAGTGCATTGGTGACAGGGAAGGTAGAGGAAGAGAGGAGGATGAGGATGGGGGAGGGTGATGAGGACAGACACTGGCGCCCCGCCAACGTTGACGAAAGCTGCTTAGCCCACCCAGTTGCCATGGTTACAGTAAGGAGCAGCTCCCAGCATGTGTGTGTGTGTGTGTGTGTGTGTGAGAGAGAGAGAGAGAGAGAGAGAGAGAGAGGGAGGGGAGGGAGGCAGGCAGAGAGAGAAAACCAGCAGGCAGGCGTTAGAGCAAGTCAGAGTGGGAGTGAAAGAGCACCAGCCGGCAGGGTGGAGAGAGAGAGAGAGAGAGAGAGAGAGAGAGAGAGAGAGAGAGAGACAGTGATAGAGAGAGGGTGAGTGTATGTGTGGCCAGAGAGAGATAGAGAGGACAGAAAGGCAGCTGGAGAGCTTGAGGGAGACGATAGAGTGGGAGCTATAGAGTGCTAGATAATGGAGGTGCAGACGGAGTGTGTGGAGCCTCCTGTGGCCCCTCAGTGTGACCCCCAGCCCACCGGAAAGATCAACAAAGCTGCCTTCAAACTCTTCGGAAAGCGGCGCACCGGCTCCGGGATGGCCAGCTTCTTCTCCTTCAGGAACAAAGGGGCTACGTACAGCGGGAGCAACGGGAATTCTGACAATGGGAATTCTTTGAACGGAAATGGCTCGGCGGCATCGGTAGAGCTCGTTCGGAGCAAAACCCACGATGGACTAACAAGCCCTAATAACGATGCTGATGGACAGAGAGGGGAGGGGCTTGCTATCCTGGAGGCAGGGCCGGTGAGGTCCCTCAGCAAATCCCTGAGTTTCTTCTCGCTGCTCCGACGTGGGAGTTTTAGGTCGAGCGAAAATGGAGGGGCAGGGCTTGTTAGAAGAGGGAGGGGCCTAAAGGGCTTTTTTAGCAGCATGCGATGGAGACGCAAGGAAAAAACAAACGAGGTAGAGGGGGAAGAGGTGGAACGTAAGACGGAGAAGGATGGGGATATTCCCGAATCTGAAAAGGTAAAGGATATTACGCTAACCCTTGAACCTCCTCCGCATCATCACCAAGTGGATTGTGGGAATGCAGATGCATCACCTAACCCGGAGACTCCTACTACTAGTGTTACCATGACACCCCCACACTGTGTTGACATGCCAGGGCAATCTGGTGAGCCACACTCCCCGTTTCCTTACACACCCACTGACTCGCCACTGCTCCCTCCCATCCAAAAAGCCAAAGCATCAATTTCCAGCCTCACCCCCTCCCTCGCTACGCCCCCTTTGGAGCGCTGCAGCGCAGGTGACCCACCCTCAGAACCTTCGGTGGACCGCCTATGCTCTCTCCTCTTCACTGACGTCACATCCCTCAAGAGCTTTGATTCACTGACAGGCTGTGGTGACATTATTGCTGACGCAGAGGAGGATGGGCCAGCGGGCAACGGGGGCAGCGGCACCAGCAGCAGCAGCAGTGGGGGAGGAGGGGGGAGTGTAGGAGCGGCGTTGGGAGAGCCGTTGGTATCACCAGCACCACGGCTCGTTGCTCCCCAACCAAACCCCCTCTACCTTCGCAGCTGACCCAACCCATGTTCTCTGTTCCCATGAGCTCAGTGCCTTCTTCCCTCCCAGCCCGGGCCCGGGCACCGCCTCCACCACAGCAGCACCCAGCAGGTAGCGGTGTGGTGGCCTACATGGGCGGAGGAGAAGAAATGGCAAGTCCAGAGGGAGTGGACGATGCAGACATGCAGGGGCTCTGGCACATGCTGCCCTCAACAGGTGACAACTCTCCTGCTTTGCCTCGATTGCATCAACCTCCCTCTTCCACCCCAACTTCTACTTTTCCACCTCGTGCCACGTCCAACCCTGCCAGCAGCCACCTGCTCTCAGCCTACAGGAGTGCAGACCGCAAGTTGCCCCCGGTGAAGGCCTTGGGGCTCAGTAAGATTCCGGTAGTTGGTGCAGCAGGGGGCCGTGCAGCAAAACCCCCCCTCCCTCACACACATGGCCGTCATCCCACATCCCCTGGAGAAAAAGAGCCACTTAGTGATGAGGGTTACTGGGACACACCCTCTGCAACGCCCACGGCAACACCTGATGAGAGCGGGCTGCAGCGCAACCAGAGGACGGCCCTATCACGCGACAGTTGCTCTGGAGACCACCTGTACGACCTCTACAATGACCCCGAAGAGGTAGGAGAGGATATGGAGCAGGAGGGAGATGAAGATCTAAACAGTACCCCCTCTCCATCCACTGAATACAAGCTGAGCCCCACCTCTCCAACAACTCCTCCTTCCTCCTCCTCCTCTTCCTCCTTCCAATCAATGAAAGGCAGCGCAAGCCTTCCTCGGGAATCCAAGATCCCAGTGAGCAGCAGACAAACCCCACCTCCCCACTCTGTAAGCCAGTCAGCCCTCTCGTCTGTTGTAGAGGCTGAGTCCCCTCCACCAAAGACCCAGGCGCTTCCCCCAGCTCGCACCAGAATCCCTGTATCCAAGGTGCCGGTCCGTCGTTCTGGAAACAAACCTGGCAGCACAACCAGAGGAACCGCCCACAAGAAGTAGCTCCAGTCAAATGGGGGATTTTCGCCCTCTTACTTAAAGACTTGAGTGTACATCACTTCAGTGCTGCTTCTGCAGAGCCAAACGTTTTCCCAGACCAAGAAAAATGTTGAGCTGTAGATTTAACAGCCTATAAATTCCTCTGAAATCTTTAAAGCTCTCATTCCTTGAGTGTTTTGGCTTTCAACCGGCTAGGATAGAATAGGTGGTTTTGTTCACTTGAGAAAGTCACGAGGAGACTCCAAAAACACTTCACAGCCCTCACTGGAACTTAAGTGGTTGACTTTTGACAATCCATGGACTCGCTATCGACACATTTGCCTTGTAACTTCCTGGAAAAGCTCCTTTACCTGCTGAGAGTTTGACAGCTTATGACTGCACACTGCAAAAAAAGGAAAAAAGCAGAGCACCTTTTATATTTTACATTTTTACTATGGATCTCCACATGGCATTACATAATTTGCTTATACGGACCTAATCTAATCAGCGTTGTTTTTTCTGAGATCGTCATCTTGTCTAATCGGTAACAAATTACCTCCTAATCTTTTGATTTTAGAACCAAAGTTTAAAAATATCCTTCTCATCTCCCTTAAGCTGACTCAACTCGATCCACAGCCTGGAATAACCCAGCATTTTTGGTTTGGCTGTTGTATGTTTTCTTTAGCTTTTTGAAGATTTTTTCTGACCGCACACTGATTAATAAACTGTATGTGCAAAAATACGAATGAACACTGAGATCTGGTTTTATTACTAACCTACTTTGCAGCTACAAAGGGAGAGAACTCCTCTGTTCTGACTGGCTTTTATTATTATTATTGTGGACGGACAAAGTTTGGCTTCAGCCTGTTTCATCCGGATTTCACTTTTACCTGACTGCATCGCCCAAAGTACATCCATAGGATGTAAATCTCTGGGATTTACAACTGTTGTATTACCAATGAAAACCTGCAGAACTATCGCAATACTCAACCTGGATGGATCCCTTGCACTGATGCTTCAGTACACACACACACAAACACACATAGATTTTCAGACATGCACACAAATATTTTCTCTCCCTCTCTGCATGCAGTGCCAGTCATAAAGGGCACAAAGGTCAGGGAACATCATCTATTACTGAATGACCTTAGTTATACACACTGTTCAACCTTTGGCACTGTCTTTGTAGCTACACTGGATGACTTTCTTCTCTAAGGACACATGCACAAACAACTACTTTTTTTTTTACAGTTAGTACTTTCTTCTTCGCTGGATTTCATTCTGTTTTTATACATTAGACTCCTCCATCCTAATTAACACTGCTCGGATCCTAAACTGTGATGGCACCAGCTTCTTAAGGCTCTGCTTTCTGTTCTTTACTACCAACATACTGTACAAGCTGATGTTATTGGATGACGGGGAGGCATCCTTGCTGTCAGCCAGTTTTAGAGAGCCAGAATATGCCTGCAAGTGTTTTTCAAATAGGATGTGATCCAGAAAAAACCCACAAGTAAATTCTGACAGGGTTTCAGATAAAGATAATACTTCTTAACTGGATCACAGCTTAAAATGCAAAGAAAAAACTTGTGGACTAACTGCTTCACCCTCACTCTCTATGCTGTTGTATTTTAACTTCATTCTCTGAACCCCACGCAGCTGTGTGTGAATCTGAATGTAGCTTGGCATCATTGTAGATCATTGGTCAGCTGTGTTGGTCTCTTTGCATCTCTGTCCCTCTTTTGTTGGGGCAAGACAAATGGTGGAGTTGACTTATTTCTAAATCCCCCCTGCTCTGAAAAATGATGACAAACTACTGCACAGTGTGTTGAGCCTCGCAAAGCACCACTTGTTTTAAGAATGAGGGGGTGTATTAAAAGGCCTTTGTCTGCGATTCAGTGAGACAAGTTACAGGGAGCATAGTGTTCCCTACTCTTCAGTTACAGAGAGGGATTTTCGTAGGGAAAGACATTCGAGATGATGCAAGTTATCTCTAATCCTAACCACAACGATTACAATGACACTTGAGGGTCAGTCTAGTTCATGATAGCTTTCTATCTCATTTAGAATGTGATGATTGATCCACAACACTGCTCCAGGTTCAGATATCTTTTCAACCTTCTGATGGTGTAGTGCAGAACAGGTCATCGGGTAACCTTATCCCAGGTCTACAATAAGTGTGTTTCTCACCCGATAAAGAAGGGGCAGGCTAAAGGTCATCTGAGGATCAGAGAAAGATCATTACCATTCATGTTTTCTCTGCATACACTGTACTCTTCACTTTTTAGATTTAGTATGCAATCGCTTTCATTCTCCTTTCTTTGGAGTACTGATTGACAAAAGAGTGAAAGATGGACGATTTTGGGGTGATTGAAATGGGCAACAATTTAAACCTTTAAAGTATTCTTGCTAAAATAATTTAAGAAAACAGTATTTTTTATCAAACAGCAGTGGGGATGCTTGTTGATTGTTAGCCTAAGAGTCTAAAAATCACTTTACGACGCTGTCACCAATCAAATTGTGTTACTGTTAAGATTAGGAGAGAGTAGGGCGCTATGAACTGGACAAGGAACGATCATGTGTTTAACAGGTTTTTGTTTAAATATGGCGTTTTCCTCAGTTTATGTCCCATATTCTGCAGTTTGTTGTTTAAGTAGAACTTGTTTCTCCAATTTTTCCAAGTATGGCAATGAAAGGTAAAGTTTGGGTCCCTTGAACTGTTGCACTGGCCTATACGCGGTAATGACATCAACCACAGAGACAGTCATATTGCCACCTTGTATTTTTTCCGAGATGCTTCTCTCCTTTCTTTCTGATAACAAATCTGGGCCTTTATTTGGTAATTTGCTGTGATGGAATAGCACATTATGTTTTCCTTCTTTTTTTGTTAACCGTCTGTCTGTTCACAGTGTGAAATCTTTCCACTTTTCATATTTAATGAATAAAACTATTTGCGCTGAGAGATGAGCTCCTGACTCTTTGTCACCGCATTTACACAATAATCCCCCCCCCCCCCACACACACACACACACACACACACACACACACACACACACACACACACACACACACACACACACACACACACACCACACACACACCCTGCCTCCATCATTCCTCCCCCACATCCTGGTGGCTTAAATCTCCGAGGAGTAGGTTGGGTGGGAGGGAGGGTGAGAAACAGAGATGCTTTTGTTGATGTGCAGCGTGTGGCGTTTGTGTTGTGGCGTCACACGTGGAGAGAGGTCTGCTCGGCTTGGGAGCAATAGGTTATCAATACATTATATTGATTACTGAGCTGAAAGCCTGATGGATGTGTCATTGTCTGATGTTGGTCTCTAGTGGCTAAAGATGCATATATACAGGGAAAGACAGGCAACATGATGACAAAGACAGGCAGCTGATGCCTGTGGATATGGAACCTGTGTGTTTGCATCTATGTGTCCTGAATAAAGGCGAAAGGGAGGGTCTCATTGTTTCGAGGAAGACACATGTTGCTATGGAGAGAGCTCATATGTTGTTGTGGTGTGGGTGCGCATGCATGTGTAGCGGGAGGTGGATTTGGTGCAGTGCGAATCCCCTTTGTGATGGTGCAACAAACCCCCCCTCCCTCTATCCAGTTCTCTCTCTCTGTTTCTGCACCCTGAGGTTGATTTAAAAGCGTTACGTAACACTCACTTGTACCAGCCCACCAGATCAAAGCTAGTGATGGCGACAGTGAGAATGGTGTGTGCTGGTGCGTGTGTGTGTGTGTGTCGGCTGATCTCATCATTAATCTGCTTCTGCTTGGGTGCTGGATGTGGACACTCGTCCTCATTGTGAGCCATGTTTGACTCTGTGTGTGCGTGTTTGCTTTGGTGCATTAATCTGGTATAAGTGAGAGACAGGGAGGAGTTAGTCTGTGCCAAACAATACGTTACTTATATGAGCCGTTAAAGAGAGAAAACATGTGAGGGAATGAGAAAGAACTGCAAAGGAAAAGTGAGAGATCAAGATGTGAGTGAGGGCTTGTCTGGCTTCAATGCTACTAAATAAAGCTTTTAGCCAGCTGATTTAGGTTTGATCAACAGCAGCTGCAAGTTGCAATATACATAGATGTTTAGCTAAAACATACTTTAATAGTAACACAAGAAGAGAAGTGTCATTAGATCAGCAAACTGACTCAGTAATGTCAGTTACTGCAATACATGTATAATGTTTGCTAATATTAGCTGATATTAGCCCCAAGCTAAACCTAGTGGCAAAATCATGGGCAGAACCCATGAGTGTGCTTAATGGAACACAGGTGAATGTTATTCTGTTATGTGAATTATTGCTTAGAAGCTTAACATTTTGTTCTTAAGACTATGACTGTGCTGTTTCTTCTTTAAAAAGTAGCATAGTCTTTAAAATGAGAGGTATAAGCACTTTTTCCATTCGTTTATTCCAGATAATCAATTATGAGGGTGTTATAATAAGCTACTTTCTAGCCCCAAGTCTGGATGTCTTTCAGCTGATTTTAAGATGTTTTGTCTGTGTTCAAAGCTAAGTTGTATAAGTATTCAATGAAGTATTCAATTATAGGTAAACTTTAACAGCATTCTGCAGACTTAAACTAAGGAGACATCATAAGGATTAGGTGTTTATATTTTTCTGGAAAGCACAGTAGTGCACTAGATATACATATATACATTGTGAAAAATATTATAGCATATAAACAACAATTACAAATCTGAGCTTTTCAAAAGCCCAAGAAAGAAACCCTCTATAGAACAACATATTAAATTGCAGATGCTGGTGGAGAAAAATGCTAACATAGAGTTGAATGAAGGTGGTACTGATATTTCTAAAAAATGATACCATGATGGTAGGCAGGGTTTCCTTGCGCTGATAAATGTGTGCGTGTGTGTGTGTGTGTGTGTCTGTATGATGAAGCCCTAAGCACCATTCAAAAGCTGTACCCCACATTTCGTATGGCAGCCTCTCTACAGTCGTTCCCATAGTAACTCCACTAGGTCAACCAATGAAAAGAGGGGGCTGGGCAGGAAGGAGGATGGGCAAGTGTTTGGGGGGTTGCTGACACAGTGTGTGAGAAACGTGATTGGAGGTGAACATTTATACAGATAATAACACACACTAACCTACATGTTGAAGTGCACATTAACATTTGCTGTTGTCATGCGCTTAGCACACACCCTCTAAACACATCATGTAAAGGTTCCACTCAGTACCACCGGTTTTCACCTCTCTAAACACATGGGAAACCCCCAGTATCACCTCCACTACCACCAACATTTCTCCTCCCCTATTCCTCTAGCCTACCACACTTCTCTCACTCTCTCTCATATGATGCCCTGGTTCCTCTGAGGGCAATGTTGTGTAATCGTTTCACTTGTCAATAATTAATCGGCAGACAAGCTGTTGTCTCTGTGAATGGGTAGATATGTTTGGCTCACTGTGAAGATGGGAGAATGCAGTATAGAGGGATACTGAGAGAAGCTTTGGCACCATAGCCAAATCTGGTGTGTACTTACTTGCAAATTCTGACTTTGATGGGATGAAGCGACAGGAAACAAGAATGTTTAATTATGTTCAAAACTGAATGGGACCTTGTGAGCAGCAAAGTGGAATATGAATTGAATTATGAATCACAAGATGAATGATGACTGAAATTTCCTTTAAGGATACAAGGTCAGGGGAGTGAGTTAATGCTGTGATACACAGTACAATGTCTTGAATTCAGGACTCAACATTTTGTGAGACGCACTAACCCTAACCCAACCCTAACCAGATAATCATCATTTTAACATAATGAGCTACACATTAAAATGAGTTGGTCCCCCTTTCAAAGCGGGTTGTGTTGCCTCTCATTTAATAGAGCAACAATGAGGAAGAATTCCCTTGGATGTTGGGCAGACAGGGATATACACTCCATATGTATTCTTGTGATTGTGAGTGTGTATTTTCGGGGCTGTAAAATACTTTTTATAAAACATTTACTGCATGACTGGCTTGTCAGGTTACACTTCTCTAATCCCTAAGGCCTCCAACTGTACCTGTTAAAAAAAAAGGAAAATGGGTGGTGGGAGAATCCAAACAAGGAATACAATCTGATATGAGTTGAAAAGTAGGTCATTCCAGAGGGGGAAAGAGTTTAAGCGACTCAGAAAACTAACCTGGGACTAAAAAGACAGATCAAAGTTATTTTAGAAAATGAAAGTGATTGGAAAAAAAAAACTATATACTTAAAATCTGAAATGTCCTTATTATGTTACTGTGGATACTTTTCCTGCTTTCGCTTTAGTTACAGCAAGTGTTTCTAATACACGTTACCTGATATGAGCCAAGACAATTATAACAGAAGCCTTTCATGAACCTTGCAGAACTTAATACACCCCAGCAAAGTTCAAAACTGCAACTGACGGACCGAAAATGTTCCATTTGGGGAAAGATTGTTTTCTATACCTGTAAAGAAGAGCACTTAATATGCAGAGCATAAAGAGGAAATATGGTAAATAAGTTTTGTTAGTGATGTTCCAGCTTGCAGGCAAACTTTCATTGAGCAAGCGTACAACATATGCGATGCTCGAATTTCCCCCATGGGGATCAATAAAGGAATATAATAATAATGCGCAAATTATAATTTATTATTTTTCCGTTTTCCTTCCACTGTCATCTTTTGTTATTATGGATTGCCCTCCTTTGTTGAGTTGAAAGGCGCTTATAAGAATAATTAGGTTTGGATGTACACGGGCAAGCTCAGTGCTGGACCATAGTGGCCATGCATTTCAATACAGTTCTTCTCAATAGCTAAGGACATTTTCTAAAACATTGTTGCAGTTCACAAAACAAAAGTACAATCAGGTATGCAGAACACAACTTCATTACAAAAGCCCATGAATAACTTAAAGCAGTGAACCCATCTTCCTCCAATAAATAAGATACATCAACTTGTGCATCACTGCCACCAAAAAAAAACCCTGTTTCATTTCATCACGCATTCCAGTATGTTCAGTGAATAGTTACAGTAATGTCAAGTACAAAAAGGTTGTTACTGCATTGTACACTCAAGACAATTGTCTCGATACAAAATCATGAAGAAAACATTTAGAAAAATATTGTGTAAATCCCAAATAAAATATAAAACCACTTATATAATATATATATATATATATATGTTTTTTTTTTTCCCCTGTAATACATACAAATCAAATGGATGTGTTCACTTGTCCAAACCGCCATCTTTCCTTCTTCTTGAGCAGACTGTTTACTGTTATTGTCTCTGAATCCATCGGTAAGAGTAGCTCAATGCTTCACGGGTACCTTTAAACAAACGTGTACTCCTACATTTGAATTATGAGTGGATGCAATGAGAAATCACGTAAAGACAAAAACTATTTCACATTCTATTTAGAGAGTAATGATTGTTATTTGAGGATTTTACCAAAGCAGCTGAGATATATCTGTACTATCAATATCTGTACTTTGAATTTACTATGTAAACTTTAGTTCGCTTCACACGTACACACACACACACACACACACACACACACACACACACACACACACACACACACACACACACACACACACACACACACACACACACACACACACACACCCACACAGGTTTGCATACAACCCTACACCAAGACACACAGCAGCCCTAGAGGCTTTAAGAGCTAACAATCACTAGTTGACCTTTTGTTAGAGGCAGAAACACCAATGAATCAATTGTCAACAGCAGTCCAAGGTCCACAGGCTCGATCCTAATTCACTTTAGTGGAGCCTCAATATCCACATTGATAAAAGTGAACAGTATATCCTTCTTAATCTCCTTGACTGTGTATTTGAGGGAATTAATTCCATCCTTGTCCATGGTCGACTTGGTTTGACTCAGTTTACCAGGATTCTTTGGATTAGCCTCATTGTGCAAGTCTCTCTTATGTTTGATCATCCTGTACTTTCCCATCAGCGAATTAGGTCGAGAAATGGACATGCCACGAAAGATAATTCGCTTATAGATATCGTCGTCCTCACCACCCCAGCCCCAGTACGTGTTCGGGAAGCCGTTTATCTTCAAGAATTGGCTCTTGGACAAGGAAGAAACACCACCAAAGTAGGCGTTGTAGGGTAAGTGGAAGTTAAATTTGTCCATAGCCACAGCCAAGTGTCGAGGATTGTCAAAACATCTGTAGAGGTTACGGTCATCCATAGGAACCAAATCTATGTCAGAGAAGACCATGCAGTCATAATCATATTCCTTCATCGCTTCCACGTAGCCTGCATTCATCAGTTTAGCCCGGTTGAACACGCCGTCTCCATCCTGGTTGATGACATACACTGTGTAGTCCAACTGCTGTCGTATCAATATAGGATGTAGGTAATAGAGCCAATGAATTAGGTGCTCGTGCCGATTGCGGAATGCAATGATGATCGCCACCTAAACAAATGAAATTAGTCTGTTGGCTTTTAACATAAATGTACATTATGATTTTGATGTTTTTCCTTTTAGTAAACAAAACATATAATATACATACATATAATACATAAAACCCTGATAATATGAGTACGTCTGATAGAATGTGGGGAAATTGGTTTTAGTGAGCTCATATGGTTGGCCTACTTATAAAAGTTTCCTTTTGATATCATTCAGATTTTTTTTTCCCATTTTATTTTTTTATTTTTTTAAAGAGAAAACAGAATGAAGTAAATTAAAAATAATAGATAACAAGTATACATGTGTTGGACAGAATTGAATGCTAAATACACACACACAAGAAAACACCACTTAAAAATGAAAGTACAAGTCCAATATGACTTGAAATTTCTATATCTGCAGGGTGAAATACAGCAATGTTTTGTGAGCTGCTTTGGCCGGAAAATTGAAAACCATCATGAAAACTGTCAGTAATTTGTGTACTAATGCACCGACCATTTGAATTGTCCTGAACTCTGTACATAGACATGGTGTACATACAGAAATAAGCCTTACCTTTAAATGCATTCATCAAAAATGCCACAGTGTTAATTTGTTATCTTTTTACAATCAGTAATCGGTTAATCGTTAACTTATCTTTACTTAGGTTCATATACATACAGCATCTTTGCGTTAATATTTACTTATCTTTATTTATATCCATTATTACAATGTTGCAATGCTCCACAGTTCTGTTCCCACGTTCTGTATTCTTGTAGGTCTTTACTTATTGTACATACATTTTTTGTTGTTATTTCGAATACCCTGGCAATAATTTAAATTGACTTACTAGTTATTGGTGTTTAGTTATCATTATTTTCTTACATTATACAAATAGTATGTATGACATACTTGACTCAAGTTTTGAAACTTATCTAAAATCACGGTAAACTGTTCCAATTATTATTCTGTTCATTTATTCATTTGTATATACATTCTTTCACCTACCTTCTGTTGGGCAATACAGTCTGGTGGCTTGTGTCGTCCTCCTTCCTGAAGAGGAGAACTGATTGTCTTCCTAACCTCATCCAACGTACGTTTAGAATCAAACTCCACATGGAGTGGACCCACAAGATTTGGAGGGGTGTCAGGGCAGCGTCCCAAAGTCTTGCTCTTAGTGGATGGCATCCGAGTCTCTGCGTGGCTGACATTTAGGACTTTAGTCTTCGTTTCAACAAGGTCTTTCCTCAAGTGGATAAGTGTGGTGTTTCCATTTTCAAAACGATTTGACTTTGAAAAAATATATATAGTGCCGTCATTTTTGTAAAATAGAAGCACCACAAAACATGCCACACTAAAAAAAACAAAAAGGGCCAGGCTTTTGAAGATTTTTTTCATCATTTTTGCTACCCCTGAAGCTGAGAACTGTTCACTTAACCACTCTTGTACAGCTCTGCTATCTGCATCTCTCTTTGCATGTGAAATGTTTCCCAAACAAAAGAGCAACCCGGTTTTGCTTTACCCAAGAGCAGCTTCCTTGTTCACGTCAGGTGACACACCTGTTGTTAATAATTTATCATGATTTGTTCCCTCCTACATTTACCAGATGTAATGACTCAATGATTAAACTGAAAACTTATTGCTGTGCGTCAGAGTATGACTATAAAACTATTGTATTGGTTCCTTTCATTTGTTTATTGTCTACCAAGTTTAGGACCGGTGTAAGTTTATTTGAAACAAAAAATCCAAAAGTTTTGTAGCAAGACAAAAAATGACTTACTTTTTGGATAATTGTTTTTTTGAAAAAGACATTATAACTAGTTTTAATAATAGAGCAATAATAACACTTCCTTTGTGTTGTCAAACTGGGCCCTCTAGTGGTAAGGGATTGACAGTACCGGATGTCCTGAGTGTCCTATGTGGAACTGGGCACATGGAAGAAGTTTTCTGAAATTTCCTTAGGTTCAGGTTACAAACCTACTTGGTTAGGTTAAGGGAAGTATCATGGTTTGGGTTAAAATCAACCCTTTCTGGCAGATATTCTGAGGGCCAACTTCTCCCATGTGCTGAAACTTGGCAGACCAGCAGGGAAGAGTGTTAGTTTCACTGATCACACCCATTACATTACATTACATTACAGGCATTTAGCAGACGCTTTTATCCAAAGCGACTTACAGGAAGTAACCCAGATCGAGTTTGTTTTGCAGCAGAAACTATGCCTTTACAGACGACCAGTTGTTCCAGTTTAGCACTGTATTGATTAAATAGTTTTGAGATGTTTTAAGCTCATGCGAGTTAACAAAAGTCTCAGCCACTATGCAGATAGGATGATCAGTTTCCACATCCAAATCTCACGCAGGTTTCACACATTCAGCCCCTGAGAGTGAGCTGAAGGGTGTGGTGTGACATGGAGGTAGTATTTAAATTTCAGTGTGAATAAAAGGACCCCCTCCCTACAGACAAATGGGGCAGACATGCTTTTTCTCACAGTGTTGGACAGGAAGATATGATGATTTTTTTGTCTTAATTTTCTTAATTTCTCAACTGAGTAACTGTCTGTCTTTTAGGTTCAGAAAATGAACACAACATATGCAGTATGAAACTACATTTACATTACATTACATTACAGTCATTTAGCAGACGCTTTTATCCAAAGCGACTTACAGGAAGTGTGTTCAACATAGGTATTCAAGAGAACTACTAGTCACCAGAAGTCATAAGTGCATCTCCTTTCTTAAACAAGCATCTACAAGCATAAACCAGAGCAAAAGTATAGTGCAGAGGCAAATTACTACGAAAACAATAATTGCAACAGACTAATATGAATACAATAAGTGCTACAAACTAATACGAATAGGGTAAGTGCAATAAACGAATACGAATACAATAAGTGCAACGAACTGATACGAATACAATAAGTGCAACAAACTAATACGAATGCAATAAGTGCTACGAGGAAGGCTCAGGGTAGTACTTCATGAAGAGGTGAGTTTTCAGCCTGCGCCTAAAGATGGGCAGCGACTCTGCTGTCCTGAGGTCAGTGGGGAGTTCATTCCACCACTGAGGGGACAGGACAAAAAAAAGCTGTGACCGGGTGGATCGGCCGCAGGGACCTCTGAGCGACGGGGCAACCAATCGCCCTGAGGCCGCAGAGCGAAGTGGTCGGGCGGGGGTGTAGGGCTTGACCATGGCCTGGAGATAGGAAGGAGCTGTTCCTTTCACTGCCCTGTAGGCTAGCACCAGAGTCTTAAACTGGATGCGAGCTCTTACAGGGAGCCAGTGTAGAGAACGGAGAAGGGAAGTTGTGTGGGAGAACTTGGGGCGATTGAACACCAGACGTGCTGCAGCTTTCTGGACAAGCTCCAGGGTCTGATGGCCGACGCCGGGGCTCCGGCAAGTAGTGAGTTGCAGTAGTCCAGGCGGGAGATGACCAGAGCCTGGATGAGCACCTGCGCCGTCTCGTCAGTGAGGAAGGGGCGAATCCTCCTGATGATGTAGAGGAGGAATCTGCAGGAGTGTGTGACCGATGCAATGTTTGCTGAGAACGACAGTTGGTCGTCCAGGGTCACACCCAGATTCCTCACAGTCCGAGTTGGCGTCACCACGGCATCATCAGTGGTGATGGACAGGTCTCGGTGCGGGCAACCCTTCCCCGGGAGGAACAGTAGCTCGGTTTTGTCCAGGTTGAGCTTCAGGTGGTGTGTCGCCATCCACTTCGATCTGGGTTCAAGTATGATGTCAGCCAAGCACGCAGCAATGCGTGCTTTCTCCACTTGGGTGTCACCGGGAGGAAATGACAAGACCAGCTGGGTGTCATCGGCATAACAATGGTAAGAGAAGTCATGCGAGCGAATAACAGAACCCAGAGATGTTGTGTAGAGCGAGAAGAGAAGGGGGCCCAGAACTGAACCTTGTGGAACCCCGTAGTCAGCATGCGTGGTTCCGACACGGCCCCCTCCGTGTCACCTGGTAGGATCGGCCTGTCAGGTAGGATGCAAACAGGGAGAGTGCAGAGCCTGAGACGCCCATCCCCTCGAGGGTGGAGAGGAGGATCTGGTGGTTCACCATGTCAAACGCCGCTGACAGGTCCAGGAGAATCAGGACAGAGGAGAGTTTGCTCTCGCGGCGTGAAGCGACTCTGTCACCGCAAGGAGGGCTGTCTCTGACGAGTGACCCACCTTGAACCCGGACTGGTGGGGGTCCAAGAGGTTATTCTGGTGGAGGTAGGAAGACAGTTGTTTAGAGACAGCGCGTTCAAGTGTTTTGGATAGAAAGGGTAGAAGAGAAACCGGTCTGAAGTTCTTGACATCAGAGGGGTCAAGTGATGGTTTTTTCAGAAGGGGGGTGACTCTGGCTGTCTTGAAAGCCGAGGGAAAGCATCCCGAGACGAGAGATGTGTTGATGAGGTGGGTGAGGAAAGGAAGGAGTTCAGTCGCAATAGACTGAAGAAGAGGGGAGGGGATCGGGTCAAGGGAGCACGTGGTGGGGCGGTTAGATGTAACAAAGTCGAGGACCTCGTTAGGGGAGAGGGGGGCTGAGAGAAGGAGGATCTGATATCGTTTACCTTCTTGTCAAAGAAGTTGGCGAAATCATCAGGGAGAAGGGAGGAAGTAGGAGGAGGGGGTGGGGGTTGGAGGAGTGAAGAGAAAGTTTCAAAGAGTTTTTTAGATGTCACATGACGTACATGTGACATCAGTACACAAACTTTCCACCTCAGACAAAGCAGCCAGTGTTAAAGTCATGTGACCATATCACCCTTTACTGATAAACAGAGACGACTTTCATTTCAAAGCATGAGAATATTTCTTATAGTGAAACAAACAAATGAAGTGCTGCTCTTCAGAACTGGTTGGACGAGTGTTTGAAGAATTTGGTTAACCCAAAGGTTAACAAAAGAGAGGAAAGCTTTGTCTGAAACGGTATGCAACAACTTGAACAGCAACAACATCAGACGCAAACTGCAAAACAATATGCTCAACTTCTGTTGATGGCTGTTGTTATGTGCCAGTCAATTTGCCTAATATTTCCATTACAATTCAGAGAGCTGCTGAAGAAGGGTTGACTCTTGTGGATTGAAATTTGTTCCCTCACAGTCCCCACCCCATGGTTCCTTCCAGGAATCGAGATACATCTGGACCTCATACAGCTTTTGGTTTGCACAGAGAATCTTTGGAAAAATATGAAGCAAAATAAATCAGTATTAAAAAAAAAGGCCATGGCATAAAATCAAATAGCATAAATCTTTCCTTTATAATCATAGTCAAATATGCTAATGTTATTTCAACATGCTGCTTGGAAATCCACAGCTGTTTGCTTAGTTCATTGTTCTGTGATAACAATTAGATCCATTCATGAACTTCAAGGCCACAGATTCATACCGCACCCATAACACGCTTCACTCATGAACTTAAAACCTCACAAATGTGACCACTAGTGGCACTAGCAAGTGACTGCAACTGGGTTAAAGGGTGCAGTAGTGTAAACCATGGCTTAACAGAATAATCGTGTTTATGAGACCATCAAATTAATCCCGAACAAATCACTGTTATTGGACCTGGAGGCCATGCTGCTCCATATAATCCATGAACCATCCATGAAAGTGTGGATTGGATTTTTTTAAACCAACTTCTCATTTAAATGCAAGTGTTGTCTGACATGAAAAACACTAGTTGTTCAAACTAGATTGGTGCCTTTAGTAGGCTTTGCTCCTTGAAAAGAGCTCTGTGTTCAATTTTAGTGAGGGTTGCTTGTCTGGTGGAAACACAGCTGAAAGTAAGCCACATCTGATGCCAGCTTACTACCACTGGGCCTACTGGCTGTGTTTTTACAGACTGTATATTTTTTCTGCGTTTGTAACTGCAATATAATACAAGCAAATCGTGAAAGTTTCAGTTTGTTTGACTTTCTATACAACAAAGAAGAAACACTGAGGATTTCATAGTTAGTCTTCATATATATATATATATCCCATCTGTTCTCACCAGTATACATTTAGTCTAAATCAAGGTTCAGTGAGGCTAAGTGGGCCTTACAATTTATTCAATGCTACATTCAACAGCTAACGCTATTTATGTGTGCCATGGCTTTAAGCAGTGTTGCTGACACTGCTGTGGGGGTGAGGGTTAAAAAATAAGCAAATGTTCCCACATTCCCTAACATGTTCCCAGGACTTTGATGTAGATGTTCCTTTGTCCCATATTTTTGCCTGTTTAAACCATTTAGCATAGTTCATGGTGTTTACCATATGAATTCCTTCTTTGTTTTCGTTACTGCTTCAGTTATGTGATATAAATGGTTAATATGTTGATGTTGGCGCTTAACTCAACTTGGGGCTGAAAAATAGCCTGAAGTCCCAAACAAGCTGTAAAATGTTTGCTTAAATCATAATTATGTCAAAAAGTCTTCCGATAGCAAACATAAAAGCTGAACTCCCCAAAAACTAGAATAATACATGTGCACTTTTCCAGCCTGGGGCCTTTTAGTAGCGGTTTGTGGTGGATGTTTGAAAGACAGGATGGTGAGGAGGAACTATTTTCAAAGATTACGTACCTAATTATTTACCAGTTGGAGGAAATTTAAGGTGTAACACAGGCAATTACTGTACAAATATGTGTGAAAAGTTTGGTGGATGGAGAACTAAACCACCAGTGGGCACACATAGGGTTATGTTTGGACTGGACAGTGTGCAGGATCTGTTAGTGGAAGCTGAGTGTACTTATAAATATAATGGGTGCAGTCTTGCATGTCGCCACTAGAGGCTAGTCATGCATCACCAATAAAAAAGACCCACACCGTACTAGAAGAGACATTTCTTCCTGAGATTACTTAGCATGCCTGTGTGTAGGATCCTGTATCGATCCTACAACACACACACACACACACACACACGCTCATAAACATAGTACCTGCATGTCCATGTTCATTAATGCGTGTGCCCTGCATGTTACTGCACATGTGTGTCACTTTCTGAGGGAGTTCTGCTTTCCGTTCTTAATGGCACCCTTTTGGATGGATGTGCTGATTTTCGTAGAGAAACCTGATACTGAGGCCTCTATAAATGGAATCCAGCTCTGGTTTTAACCATTTTAATATAATCTTTTTTTCTCTTCTTACACCTACTCCCGCTTTCTCTTTTGCTTATTTTTGCTGCTCCCAGCTTGAGTTTCAGATCAAGAATGATGCTTACCAAAACACATTTCTAACCAAAGAAGTAGGCTTGTTGGATGGACATCCAACCCAAACTGAGCTAGCAAGACTGGTAAACCCCCGCTGATGTAGCCACACAAGTCTTTGCTGGCACTGTGGAATCCCTTTGGGGGTGGGCGAGTCTGCTTTTTTTGGACCAGCATTTTACTTAGCAGGCACGCTTGTGGCGTCAGAGAAACATTTATGTCAAAATCTATATAATTTCTTAATTAAAAAGATGAGTGCAATGTTAAAACAAATGCTTTCCTTCTAAACTCTCTGTTGAGAAATTCACTCAACTGATCCAAGACTTTTTGTATGAATTCTGTGGTTTTGACAGAGAACAGTTTTCCCAGTTAAAAGCAGACTGTGTGGTTCTGTCACACGGTATAAAAGTAGTTCTTAAGTGCCTTTCTCACACTCAATCCTTTTTTAAATATGGTTCACACTCAATATATTTGTCTCTGAACCCTTCGGAACTATTCAAGTAGACTGTTGTTGCAAAATATGTCAAATATGTCAAAATGTCACCGTACTTTGGCCTAGTGTAGTTCCTCAGAGAATATCCAAAGGTTTGAAGAGGCAGGACAAACAGCCCCACCATCTTAATATTTGAATACAAGCAGTCATATAGAGGGACGTGAACACACACACTGACACACACACACACACACACATACACATTTATGCTCAACCACAGCTCTTAAAACAGCCCTAGTTACAGCCTAGAGAACTCAGCAGTTTAGTGAAACATGATACACAGACCATAAAAATATGTTTGTGTGTGTGTGTGTGTGTGTGTGTGTGTGTGTGTGTGTGTGTGTGTGTGTGTGTGTGTGTTTGTGTGTGTGGTTTTGAGTGGTCTCAGCTGTGCGGGACACACTGCAATGACAGCCAATCAGAGCTAATTCAGAATCAGAGTGGTTTTGACGGCTCCATGGTCTACCCGGGGGAACAAAGCGGTTTGTGTGTGTGTGTGTGTGTGTATGTGTGTATGTATGCATGTGAGTGTGTATTGTATGCACACCTCTCAACCTTGCTCTGCACTCCACCTGCTTCTCATTGCTCAAATGGTCTGACAAAATCTGTTCTATGATGTATTCAGCATTTGTGTTTCGAAGCTTTTATTCCATAGGCGCATACTGCAATGATATAAATGTATGAAACTTAATTTGAATTGAAAATAATCAAATAAATCAATTGAACAGTTTGTGTCTTTTTTTGAGAGGCCATTTTCAGGTATCAGTTTAAAAGGGATTTTACTTTCAATTTTAGCCTAATTATATTGATCATGAACAGATGAGTTTAATGTTGTTTAAATTAACCATTATTACAATATTTATAACACTTAATCTACTTCCCATTGGTAAAAAACCTACCACAAAAATGGATTGTTTTGACCCAGTGTTAATTAGTTAATGAGTTATTTTCATAACACTGTTGGGTTATTTACCTAAACTGACATGGTTGCAACATGTTCCATCTTTATTTTAAACTCACATATACCTGTTTATTTTTGAATAACCCTAAACCTTGCTGTTTTACAGAACCATCGTCTTACTACAAACAAATCAAGCATTTAAAACAGTTAATCAGCAATATGAATGTCAAGCTAACTTATTCATTAGACAGTTTTAAGGACATATCATCCTGCGTTGTCCTGCATGACCCTAAATTGGAAATTCCAAAAAAAGTATTTTCTGGTAACCTTAAACTAGTCATGCCACATTACTGGGCTCAAAGGCTGTATTTTCTTCATCGGTGGTCTTCCCAAAGAGATCCCAAAGTGTTAAAGGATGAATTAGGTAAATATGTTTCAATATCGCTATAGTTACGCAGTTTACATATTTTTGAGCAGAGACAAATTTTGGATTATCTTTGCCAATACCACTTACTCCACTAGAAATCCAGGTTCAGTGCGTTGCTCAAGAAAAGTATTCTTCCATTCTCCTGCCCAGTATTTCATAGCCTGTCCAGGTATTTGATAGAGCAGTTTTTGTGGTCACAATTCTGCCACTCAAGCCTTCAGGCCAAAACTATTTGCAGTGTTTAGGAGAAAGCTGAGATGGCAACCTAGGTTCTTCAAAAGTTAGAGAAACATCAGCCTGAAGTCACAAGGGCTGGGGGCGAGGACCCAGGGAAGGAGAAACAACGAGCACCATCCTCTGCTCCCCTTATCATCCATCGCTCTCGTTTTCCACGTGACATGAAGACCGGCATTCGCCCCAATAGGCCCTGAGGCGATGTGTCAGTAGCAAGTTGAGAAAGAAGGAGAAGCGCTCAATTAGGGCCCATTGACGTATGGTCTTCACTCCTAACTATCATTTTCTCCCATCCATGATAGGTAGCACTGTGGAGGCTCACTCTGCCTCACTTGTTCGCTCAGTCACACACTTGATACCTCAAACACCCACACACTAGCTGTCTCGCTCACTCACACACACGTTCACTCATTTCCCTCTTCATTAGCGCAGGTCCTTTCTATCTCAGGTTGATAGACCTCCGTGCTCATCTATTCGCCTGCCACCATTTTAAGACATGGTCCTCCCTATTCCCGACCTGCTGAATAAGAATATCTATTCAGCAACGCTGTCATTCACTGTGAATTTGATGTAATAGTTGCTGTTGACTTTATGCCAACATTTACAAGATGTTGCTAAGATGTTTATCTCAGGTAAGACAACATTTAATTGAATGCAAAGACAGAACTTGGCAGGCCTAAATGTTATAGTAGAAAACAAATCAAAGAATAACTTTTCCTGGATAAATAAATGCGTCTGAATGGAAATACCAAATCTGCTCAGGTGACTTTGCGTTCTAAAATATTCTTCCAGGTGTTACTACATTGAAATGACAAAATACTCTAATACTTTTGTGTGGGTGTCCTCAGGTTTCTGTCCACCCTGAAAGGATATGTACAGTATTATAGCAGGACTACTCCAGTCACGCCCCCTGCCATGTGGTTGTCCATTGCTACTAAGTAGTTATTTACTGGAAAACTTTTATTTAAAAAAAAAAGGATATGCTTATTTGCTGTCTTGCCAAGATGTGCATGAGAAGATTGATACCACACGTTTGTTTGCTTAGTATGAAGCCACCGTCCGCAACGTGCTAACTAAACTTTAGCATTAGCATTATTTCTAGTAAAGTGTCTTCTGGTTGACTGGCAACTGGTCCTGGCCTTGACATATCCCCCATGACACGGCTGTTTGTGACTCTACATGTGCTTTTTGAGGTGCTAGTGCGTGGATTTGGTTACCTTTGGACAGATTAAGACTGGCTGTTGCCCCCTGTTTCTACCCTTTACTAAGCTAAGTGAGCTAAGTAATGCTGGTAACAGTCTGATTAATAGCTACCATACAAACTCACAAAACTACAAACAAACTGGCTTTTCATTTTAATCTCAGTAAGAAATATAATAAGCCCATCTTTTTTTTTTCGAAATGTGAAAATAATTCTTTAAAGAGTTAAATTACAATAAATGTCATTTTTTGGTATCAACAAAAGCAGAACTTAAACCTTAACATCATAATTGCTAATGTTTAAATGGATAAAACCCAAAGTAAAATTGTAAATAAATTGTAAATTCATAAATACAGTTTCGAAGCAGACATTCTGACGTCATAGCAGGAATAGAACAGGTGCAAGTCATTAAGCTAAGTTACTGCATTCCATCCTTTGTCATTCTTCGTTACAATGATTTACTCGGACATTTAAAGCCATGGAGCCATACGCAATGTAAAAGTATTCATTAAATTGACTGCGTTTTCTTTTTTCTACACGAATAAGAAAAAGTTTTGCAGGGAGGTCACTCGGGGGTCAGAGTTGGGCCGTCGTTGGACACAAACTCTGACAAAACGGGAGAAACATGATTTTATCGACCTGAAAGGAATATAACAATATCCAGACTACACCCCTTCTAAAAGGTAATGAACTGCATGTGTGAATTATGTTAAGGCTTTCATTTGGACGCTTGCTGTGTTGCAAGCACATGTCGGTGGACTATGACGTCTTTTGTTATTGTTGATATTGTGTATATTTTGGCCACTTGGCTCATTTCCTCCCTTTCTCTCAGTGGATGTAAACACGCTGCCACACGCTGTCACAGCACAGTTTCTGAGATGTTGTGTAGGCTACTCTTTGCTGAAGCATCATCTATCATATTTCTTGTGTTGTGCTGCGATGAATAATCTTTTGATGATCATTGTGGGATGATTTTTTTTTTCTATTTTGAACTGTCTTGGTGGGAATTATGAGACCACCAAGTTTTTTTTCACACTTTCTCATCAGTCATTTGACAGTGTCTTATCTACTAACATATCTGATGTCATACATATATGTAGTATATTCCCACATAACACACATGTTGTGTAGCCTTCGTTAAGTAGAGTTACATTAAAATAAGCTGAGGCCAACATGGTGTGTATGTCTGACAGCTACTGTTGCTCTGAGGTGAAATACAGCCTGCAACACATTGCAGGCTGTATTTCATGCTTTCATTAAAGGTTTTGTGTATTGTTTTGTAGAACTTTTTGCAACATTCATAAAAGCAGCGACAGTGTGAACTGAATTTCTTTATAACCAGTGTAAACAAAATATAGACATTTCAAACGTATTCCTCAAACAATTGAAGCACTTTTGGAGGCCAAGTACACCATCGAAATGCTGCAAAAACACTCATGTCCATTGGCTTGGTCGACAATATCCTACGCTACAGCACAGTGTAGTAGAAGGGGAAGGTAAGCAGAAAGAAGAATTAAGATACCTTAATCTTCGTGTTTCTTAATGCAAGCATATATCAGCATATTTTATCGTGTGTGTGTGTATTGTATATATATATTTATGTGCTGTTTGAAACTTGGGCCATAGCTGTTCACATATATAAAAACCTGTCATTATTAACATTAGAGATATAGAGAAAGTAAAAATAAAACTCAATATTGATCTCTTCTTTTAATACTTAAAGTTCATGTCGCAAAATCCGGGGCGCGGCTCCTTCTTTGCTATCTGTGATGTGTTGAAATAACTCTGCAGAGTCTATAAGCACACTTTTAATGCATCTCTACGGAACTGGTTGTCTCTGTCTTAGCTTTGTATTTTACTATGCTGAATTAATTCTTATAATTAATGGAAAATGCTCTGCACAGTAAAAAAATCTCTGTCAATCTTTTAGTCATCTGAGCAGAAGAAGAAGAACTACAGTCTCTTGGTCTCTTACTTCCAGTCCTCCTCCTCTTCTCCCCCCCGCTTGTTCTTCTTCTCCCCTTTCCCTACCTCCTTCCTCTTGACATGTGTCACATTTTGGGCTTCTGCTCTCGAGGGATAAATGCCAGATTACATGGTGTAGTATTTTTATCCGTAGTACATTAACCGGCAGAGCTTACAGCATCAAAGCTTGGAGGAGATCATCACACAAGCGCGCACACACACTCGCACACCGACGCACACACTTACATCAGAATTGAAACGGAGAGTGTAAAGTGCCTACTTTGATCTCTCCCTTCCTCCTATTCCTAATTACCCTAGTGACACACATACATGCAAACACACACAATGCACAGATGCCCAAGCATGTGCTCGAAACCGCACACAAAGAAATGAATACATCCTGGGAATCCATGAAAATCTAAATCCATGAACACATGGTGAATTAGATGTCAAATGTTCATCTGCCAAAACCTGAATAAAAGTGGCTTGCAGGGCGCGTGATTTCACATTACTCATTCTGAAGCTATGGTAATGTTGCAACTACCTTCCCTAAAGAAATGCAGGAAAATCATGAGCTGATAGAGCGGTAATATATCCATAGCTTCCAGCCACTTGAGTCAGGGTCTTCTTTTTCACAAACTCAGTGAAGAACCCCTTTGGTATTTTCTTCAAATGACATTCTTGGAAATGCCCAGAGGTTCTTTTGACAGAAAAAAACAACAAAAAATGGACCTTTCTAATCCAAATAGTACATGGTGGCTCAGCTCAATTGTAAGTGATAAATGTTAATACACAGTAAATCGGTAAATTGTCTCCTCCAGTTTGTATCAAGTAAACATTTTTTTAAGGTGTGAAACATTATTGAAGTTTAATAAAAATCAACTGTAGTATATTTCCATGCAAAATAGCAAAGCAGTGAAGCAATTCATGTAGAAAATGATATGATGTCAACACCCTTACTGTGCCAAGACCAGAACACATCATTACTGTGATATTTTAGATAATCGCCAGCTTCACTCATACCCAAAACATGAGCCAAAGGTATTACTCATTTTGTAAACTCTCCTGCACTATTACTGTTTGTTTTTGTTTCTTTGGTTTGACTAGAAAATTGTTAACTTTGTTATATATTCAATTATATTTGAAGTCTCTATTCTATCCCTCCAAACATTTCAATCACACACATAAGACACACGTGTGATTAAGCATTGTCTCCACACACATGCATAAACACACAAAACCAGGTAGTGCATGCTCTGGCTAAGATTGGATAGTCTGGAATCCCACTGTGAGCCTCTAACACAAACAGGCCTTTGATGGGTAGTCTACCCATCATAAAAGCAATGCTAAATTATCCTCTGACTTGTTTTTCCTGCCACAAACTCGCATATAAAGCAGTTTGAAGATGTGACAGACTGTAGTCACAGTAGTAACAGAGACTGTCCATTGTGCATGGCAGAGATATGCTTACACTGTGCAGCATGAGCAGCGCTGTAACTACATGGGTAAGATGCAAGAAAAAAAAAATGTGCGTTAACATGTGTATGGTGCAAGTTAAACGCCGGCCGTTACGTGGACAGCTGTTGCATCAGTAAATGCCACGCTGGTGAATTTTGAAGCTTTTACGTGCCTTTTAAAAAAAAAGAATTTGCTAACAAGTGTCTACAAAACATCTTCACACATTTACAGCCTTGCATGCGGTCATGGTGTAGTTTGTTTATAGCCTAGCTTTTTACTTCTGCTGATTGCATTCATGCTTCAACAATCATGAAAGTGGTGTTTATTTGTGAACATTATCTTGCTTAACAAAAATGTGTAACTATAAACTTATGAATCTAAAAAAAACAATGGAAAAATCCCATTGCCTTTGGCGGAGGTGCAATGCTAACTTCTGTGCTTGGCTTACAAAAATACGTCATCCCTGTACCACTCTACGCACCAATGGTTAAAAAAAGCCAACGTTATTGTAGGCATGGGACAGGACATGAACAGGAAAACATAAATTATATGCGCAATAACTAAATAAAAAACAGTCCAATTAATATAAAATTGCATCAAATCACAAAACTCAGGCGAAAGCTGGGGGCAGTTTATCAGGTTAAACCACACATGAGTTATGCTAGACAAAATGAAAATAAGAAAGATACTCTCTCTCTCTCCAATGCTTGAAATTGCTCACCAGCTATTAGCTCATCTCATTCGAGTACTGAGAGTTTCTCACTAGCTCATCGGTTGCCAACAGGGCCTTTCAGCCTGCTGTGAACGCTGCCTTGTTGACCTTTGGGTGCCGTCAACCGATCAATGAGGGGATATTTTGCTCTGTTTCCACCACTGTTGCTAGATGTGTGAAGAGCCTCACCCTACTTCATGAGGTCATTTAGGAGAGCTTGGAGTGGTGGGGGAGAGTGCACTGTGTATTTGTGCATGTGGTGCATTGAAGATTACACCTCTGGATGTGTGTGTGTGTGTGTGTGTGTGTGTGTGTGTGTGTGTGTGTGTGTGTGTGTGTGTGTGTGTGTGTGTGTGTGTGTGTGTGTGTGTTCATGGTAGGGTTTTGGTGCTTGTAAGGGAGATGTGACATGAGTGAGTTGTTGAGAGCTTAAATTGGCCCTGCGGTATCTGTCATTTAGGTGAAAGCAGTAAGGATCTATTCAATGAGTGCCTCACTCCAGGCTTGTGTGGCTCCTCCAAAAACAAAGTGAGATACAGTATGTGTTACTGTGTTTGTGTGTGTATGTGTATATATGTCAGTATGCATGTGTGAACATCTCTCTGGAAGTGGATAAGTGTGTTCCTGACTTACTAACCACTGGAAGAGAACTTCTATATCTTCCAGGTTGACCTTCCACCCCTTGAGTTGTATTGCTTCAGGCGTTGAGGGTTCTACTACATCATGACATACATATTTCTAAATGCAAACAGTAATATATTTGATGATGATAACTTACTTTGATCTTACTATGATAATTAATTTGTGGTTTGAATCATTGATCAAGCAAAAGCATGCTGTGGTTCCAGTTTCTCAATTGTAAGGATTTGCTGCTTTTGTCTGTTTTAAAAAAAATAAAAATCTTTTTAAATGAGATATATATGAGACTGTTGGACAGACAAAATACACCATGGCATTGGGCCCTGAAGATTTCTAGATCAAACAATTAATAATAAAAAAAAAAAGAATCAACACAATTAATATAAATATACATTTTGAATGCAAATTGACAGTAAAGAGTAAAGACCCATTTTGAATCAAATATTTTGATGGGTTAGACTTGCAAAAGGAGCAAGTGACACTTTAATGCTGATTTCTGTATAAAAATCGTTGGGTAAATTAGTCGTTTGAGGTTGAGTGGAGTGTTAATGTCTGTCTCTGTTTCTCTGTGTGGGGTACATACTCCCACCAGGGGTGGCTGACAAGAGATGACTGTGGCTTACCACACACTGAGAGTGCTGCTCTTCTTTAATCTCCCTCCCTCTATTTCTCTCTGTGTTTTTCTCCCCTATCTTAATTTCTCTCAACTCTGACACGTAAAAGCCGACTCTCCCATCTTAACCACCGAGCTAATCCTTCAGCAGGTTTTTGGGGGTATCTTGCTGTTTTGGGGCTCTTCTACTGACACAACGGTTTAGTATCATAATGGCTTGCAAACACCTGTCCAATTAGGCTGATTGTGATGCACCTCAAACTACTAGACGGATCCTGTGGTGTGGCACAGAGATTTAGCAAAACACACTAAATACTTCTGCTCCAAAGGGATGTTTTTGCAGTTTTTTGACAAATGTCTTTCTGTAAATCCAGGTTTAGTGAAGGGTAATTGAGGGGACTTCAAGAAAAAAGGACAGAAAAGAAAAGGACAAAAGTATTTCGGCTAAATTTAGGTTCCAACGTCAGTGTACTCTGTCACAAAAGTGGGGAATGTTGTCCAAGGTTTAACCGTGGGTTTAGAAAAACAACAACAACAAACAGGTCTAAACTTAAAAGTGGTGCTCTGGCTTTTTAAAAAAAAAAAAAGTATCATAAGGGGAGGTGTAAAAAGAGAAGGACATTTTAGATGGGGCTGAACAATTAAAAAAAAGAAAAAATCCAATTCTCATTTCCATTGAAAAACATATTTAAATGATCATGGTGTTTTTTACGGGGATCTCTACCAAACAAAGCGTTTTCATAAATCTGTAGAATATGGTGTGTATGTCAGACCCTCTCTGCAGCACAACAATTTATTATTTTAAATGGTATTTCCATACAAATCCCGCCTTTTAACAAATATTGTGCCTGAGAATTTAAAATTGCAGTTGGCCATATTGCAATTTCAATTACAATTTGGATAATTGATCAGCCCTAATTTTATGTATATGTAATTTTATGTTATGAGTATGTTTAATATAGGATTATCACTCAATTCATGAATTAAAGGCACCAGTAACGTTAGGAAGATTTAAATGGCTTTTTCTAAGCTAACGAAAACTCCAGAATTCTTATTTTCAGGTGATTATACAGTGATTATAACATAGCTATGAATATTATATTCCATTGCTGCCAATTGATACCCCTAAATGTTACACACTGTTCCTTAAATACATTTTTTACAGGTTTTTTTATAACCTAGTCAAGCCCAACATTTTGTATCCATATTGGATCATATTGTAGTTTTGCTTTTTGGAACCACACAATGCACTAGAACTCATGCCTTCACTCACAATCCTCTTATTATGCCGTCTAAACTCCTTCTTACAGGAAACTTAACCAAATACAAAGGGGTTGTTATTTGATCAATAAAAAGTTGGTGCACAGGAATGGGACATTTTTGGGGAATGGCATTGAGTGGCATTGCATTCAAGAACAGAGGGTCCAATAAATCAAGCTGTGTCTGTAGTTTACAGAAAACTCAGCTCGGGAAGTGGTCCAATCATGGCACTATTAACTGCCATTGAGTAACTACAAGTGAAAGGACACCCCTCTCGTACAAGCAAAATTGAACATAAAACTACATTCACATGCTATTCCTACAGGTTAGTGTTGCGACACACAGGTCTCTCCATGCTTGAAAAATTACTGAGGCTTTATCAGTATATCATCAAGACAAACTGAAGCTGCTCCCCTCAGAGTGGAGGACAGTTTCCAAGCAGTGTTTTGCTTTGGAATGACTAGCATTAGATATAACTGCTCAAAATATATGTTGCATCCTCAAATTATAATGAAATGTTATGATAATCTAAATGGGCCCAAAAACCCCATTTTATGCTGGAGTTCAGTTGGAGCTCATAGTGATGTATGATCTTTCCATTTCTCAAGAGGTGATAGCAATATGAGAGGAGATTTACACTTTCAAACTTCAGGGGTCCACGTGGTATTGGATTGGGACCTGGATCCGGACAAAGTTATTGCAGAAGGAAAATGAGTATTTTGGCGCACAATAGAGAGTATTGCTCATTTTTTATTGTGGCTACTCATTAATTGGTGGTGCATTATCAGCTGCCAGTGTTTGTGGTCTCTCTCTCTCTCTTTGGGTCTGTTCGGGTCCACCCCATTTAAGATGGATGTGTGCAATGCCGTCGGTCGGGACGGCATTATCAGCTGTAGCTGCTGTATGATACGACTACACAGCAGCTAACCAGTGGTGCACAATCACATGCACTAACATGCTTTAAGATAAGCTTGGAAAACAACTCCAACAGTGGAGGAGCGACTTCATTCTCCTGCTCAGGTAGATCTTACTCAATTCTATTTTGAATAGCTAATAGTTGTTTGCTGCTATAGTAATGTTCAGAATGTTAAATAAAGCTCCTTTAAACTCATAGTCCAATTCTCCCTAGCAGTAGATCTAACAAGGTGCAACAGTGTAACCAGCATGTAGCCAATCATTGCTACCGGGTTACTTATTCTCAAAGAGGAATTCATTTAACTGGCACAGACTAGGAGTTTAAAGTACTTTGAAAGCTTTAAAGGTATTAATGAAACAGCTGAGCTACGCCAATGCTGTGTAAGGTTGGACTCACCCTTTAGATGTGCCAGAACATCACTGTCTATCTTGCTGTAATCTCTTTCCCTCTCCTCCAGCTCCATAAAAATATTGAACAGCCCTTCTCTGTGTGACCTGGTCCTTGTTCTCAATTAAACCTCATCACCCTCGGCACAATTAATGGGGTTTAACCAATCTAGTTATTCCATTAGCGAAATGCTCATATCTGCTAGATGGTTTCTCCACTAAACACACTGTACATTTTCTTCATATTTCTTTTTTCTATCTGCCTCACAAGCATTGCTCCCTGCCGTTTGCCCTTTGGTAGTCTGAATGTGTTCAACATATTGTGCATGTTTATTGCCTCCTTTTTATTCAGGAGCTCTGAAGGTTTTAATTGTCTCAGTGTTTGTGTGTGTATATGTGTGTGTGTGTGTGTGTGTGTGTGTGTGTGTGTGTGTGTGTGTGTGTGTGTGTGTGTAATACATTATGTTGCTGATTGTGTGCTGCAATAAGTATGAAGGTGGTGGTGGCAGCCTGCAGGCGGGCAGGGCTGGTTTAGGAAGACATCACTCCTCAGGCCAGGCAGATAATGAAGCACAGTGTACAGAGAGACAGATAAGACGACAAAGTTATGAACATCCCTCTCTCTCTCTCTCTCTCTCTCTCTCTCTCTCTCTCTCTCTCTCTCTCTCTCCCTTCCAGCCAAACACACTCGTTTTCTTCCTGGGCATGATTAGAAGAAAATAGTTGTCAGGAGGAGGGAGGGAGAGGGGGAGAGAGAGAGAGAGAGAGAGAGAGAGATATGAATGGATACATGAAGGGACATGTCATACCATTCACAGAGCACTAGGTCTGACAGGAACCCTCAGGACATGGCACTCGTTTCAAGTGGGGACCAAATGGAGGTGGCACCAGGCTGTCAGTGCTCTCTAGTTAATTAGGAGACTTTGCCGTTCTGGCTCAGAGAGGGCAGTTGGAAATCACAGTCAATTACATCCAGGTTTTAACATGAATTTGGCACCGCAAGTCAGCTTGTCACAGCTTATCTGATGCTGACCATAATGGCTTCATGCTTTACATTTACAGTCAATGATGTCTGCACATATTCTAGATTCTACTGCATAGAAGTGCAAAATTGAGTTTTTCGCTGTCACTGTGGAAGACACAGCTTAGCAAAATGACCACACACACACTTTTTTTTTTTTAGAGTAATTTCAAGCAATTGAGAATGATTTTTGTTTATGAGAAGGGTTTCAAAATGTAGGGAACTGTAAAAGTAAAATGATTATTTTATATATCAAATTTCTATGGAAATTAAGCTTTAAATCTGTACTTTTGATAACATTAAATCAGATTTTGCTTAAAAACCAGATAGGAGCTGTTATCCTGCATTGTGAAACTCCAATTTTAACCATCAGTAATGGGATTTGTGCTTTCCAGTTTTTTTTATAATTTACGTTTTGAAAAAATACTGAGGGAAGATCCTGAACAGTCATCTTCCAGTTCTCTCTGACACACCTTTTTCTATGTAGTCCACTGTTCAATATAAGGATAATAGCCCACAACAAACAAAACCTGTACATAAAAGAAAGACAGAAGTATTTCAGAGTTGCTTTTATTACCTTTGTTTGGCCAGATGTGAAAAAACGTGCATGAAGTCTCACATTTGGCCTTTTCAAACAAGTTCAGGGAAAATGTTTTTTACTCTGTATGCAGAATCTTTCAACAACAACATCACCAGCGAACCACTCAGAGCCTGATCCCCATCTCTAAACACAAAGGAAAATGCCTGTCAAGTCTTGAAAGAAATCGTGTACCTGCATTTGAAAATCCATTAGGCAAGGCGTGGAAGCTGCAGTAACCGAGAGCAGTGGAAGCAGATGAAAGGGGTGACTCATTTGACGGTGCTGCCGTATGTTTTGAAGATGGAATATGGTCTCTAAATCGGCCACATGGGTGAAAACAGAAAAGTTTATAGACACACGGTCACGCTTCTGTGCAGGCATGCACAGGCGCAGGTGCACGCATATGCTCTTAGTTGTAGACATGCGCATACACAGATGCATGCACATTGCCCTTTGTGGCTCAGACATCCTGGTATTGAAACCAAAATGCTACAGAAAGGCACACAAATCACTGCTCACAGGCAGGAAGAGAAGTGGAGCGGAGGGCAGGAGGGGTAATCAAACGAGAGAGCACTTGAGGAGAAAACGGTAGGCTGTTGTTCTAGTGTTCCTGTCCCCATCTTCTGCAAAAATGAAGGCCTGTTCTTCTTTCTCTATCATCTTTTCCCTGCATCCGTCAATCTCCCCATCTTTTTAGGCAAAGCCAATTACCAGAAAACCGCTCTAACACTACCTCAGATTGAGAGGAAAGTGCTTACTGTTTTCATGTACCGCATTTGCTGCTCTCCCCATCTCTTTTTCTCTTTCTTTGTATAAAAACAGAATGCCCCAGCTTTTTGACCATTTGTGATAGCTCAGTAGAGCCTTGCTCGTTTGAGAATGCTACACTTAATATCCATAAGGGGGACAGGAAATTCTGAGATACCTGATTTTTAAGTTGGCCTCATCTGCTGTTATTCTCCTCTCAAAACCACTCAAAGCCAAATGAGATCACTCAGGAAAAGATAAGTGAGGCTTGCAAATGACCAGAGAGAAGGGAAAGATCATAGACCTTGCATCCACTTTACTTCAGCGGAATCGAGACATAGGAATGAATAGGATGAGTCAATTAGTATCAACAACCCACAATTCTGTGCTCCTCTTATACAATTTAATCTATTTTCTTTTATTTTTTTATTTTCCACCTTGTCCTACCAATTCGGTTGGCCAATATACTATGCATTTTGGTCTTTATCACTGCTAACTTGACTTCTCTGGAAGGGTGTAGACAGCAGACATATGTTAACAATGTGATGTGTTTGTTGTCTGCCAGGAGAATCGTGTGAAAGCTTCTGTATGTGCACCTCTGTGTCTGTCCAAGACTAATCTTTGAATCAGTTGCAGCAAACATACATACTATTTTGGGTTGCCAGTTATGGCTGCATGCTGAAGGACCTCACGTGGTTGCAGGTACTCATAATTACCTGCCCTGTGTTTTCGTTTGGCATTGACCTCACGTTTACATGCGCAGTGTCGCAAAAATAGACTTGAAACCTAAATAAACGCTTCAAGTTGCGGTTATACCCATCAGACAGAGCTGAGAAGCTCCTACACAGAGCCGGTGCAGACATCTGTATCTGCATAGACGTCTGATACACTTGCGGTCTAAACAAGGGGATGGCCAATTATGGCTTGTGTTCATCCAATCAAACATTTAAGCAATGGTTGTTGCAGACACAGCAGGTTGAGATCTGCACACTACTGAGTGCACCTTTTGTGTCTGACAAAAGTTAAGCTCAAAACACTGCTCGGGGACAGTTGGGACATTCCATGCTGTGGCCACTTATGGGTATCGCAACAAATGCCTCTCTGGTCCATAGATATTTATATCCACGTGTCTTTCTCTTAGGCTTTTTTTTGGATGATAGTTAAATTGGGTTTGGCTGTCCTCGGGTCCTCTTTGGACCAGGTCACATTTTAATAAATTAATGAATTTATGTCAGGTTCAGGTAGGTTTATCATGGGTCTGTTTTGTGTCTTTTTGCTATTTTTTTTTTTTTTTTAATTTTCCATGTATAAAAAGTTGATTTTTCTCCTTTTTTGCAGATACCTACTGACATGAGGCAGGTCCTCCTACTCTATGGCTGCATTCGTTATGCGTTAGGATTTGTTCATGTCCTTTTGCAGTCCATGAAAGACACACTGAAAACACAGTTGTGATATTCTTCCTCTCATTTTATGATATCATTTGAAACTTCCCTATTCAGTGGTTGATTGGCCTGCAGGATGGTCTGCTGGCAAAGTAAACACAGACATTCACACACACACACACACACACACACACACACACACACACACACACACACACACACACACACACACACACACACACACACACACACACACACACACACACACACACACACACACGCAAATCTCATTGGACTCAATATCTTGTCCTCATCCCAAACACTGAACAGCATTTACATTTTACCCCAACCACATCCACCACAGACCTAATACGTCAACGATTTCGGCTATGTTTTGAGTTATATTCTGATTGCAGATGCCATGTGAGTTGCTGTATGAAATCTATACTTCAGTGTAATTGAGCAAGACCTGAGAGACTAAGAACACCATGAGGAGAAATAGTAAACATAAAATATATATAAAAGATGAATGATAAGGCTTAAAATAACATTAGAAAATAATATTTATGGACATATTTAGGCCACATAACTGCCTACACAGCTCTCTCAAATGTAAATGTACATTAACATATATTATGACTTGGTGAGCTATGCAAATAAGCTGCCTTAATTAGGGATAAAAAGTAATCTTTCCCTCTCAAGGAAGTTTTCTCCAGGCAAGTGGAGCACTTTGCTGTCAACAGGGAATTAACTAAACAAAAGCTCTGTGGAGAAGCACAACTTTTCCTCATCTGACTAATTCCCAGTGTTTTCTTAGTTAATGGTGTCATGATTAGTGCCTTACTCAGTGGTCTCAAAGCTCCTCAGCTGTGGACTCAGGCTTTGAGCAGCTTCAAACCCGAGCTGAAGCAGTAAATGTGATCGGACATTTCTGGGTTGGCTAGATGGCACGTTGGATTAGTTGCTGTATTAATTATGCTCTTAGACAATCAACAGCTAAGACTAAGGCTCCACTTTGATTCTCGGCTTCATTTTTGCATTGCAGAAAGTGTAAGTCCTTCATGGATATGCGCTGAACCAGTTCTTTTTTTCTTTTTTAAATATAGTACATCTTTTGCATACCAAAGAGACACATGAAACTTGTCAAATTAATAATATTGGCTTATATGACTTATTTCTGTTCATTTTGTCTGGGAGCACTTTCCTTCTCACAGGTTCTATAATAAGTACACATCAACTCTCAGTGATGGTTTGTTTTTAGATCATAGTTGATGGGGCAATCAAGTGGACTTCATTTGTGGTTCCATATCTCTTGAGCTTTGAAAGGTATAGTAAATCTTCAAACTAACAGATTGATATAATGATCTATTTATATAATTTATACTTAAATGATGATAGAACACAAATATACAATAATTCTACCGCCTACCACCACATCAAATTCCATTCTCAAATTGAACACTTTAAAGGATCTCTCTTATTTGTTAGTTACTTTTGTAGTAGTTTACTTTAGTTATCTGTATGAACCCCTCTAATGAAACTCTAAATTGGATCCACCACAAGGCGCTTTAAAGCTGGATTGCCTGTTACTCCGCTTATTTTTTCCAAAACAGTATTGAGGAACACTGGGAGCAAGTGCCAGGTGTCGTGGTATCATTAAAACAAAAATGATGACTATTGTGTTAACTACATACCAATTAATCAGAGCACTTCCAGCAAACTTCATGGATAACAATGAGGGCAAAACGGCATCACCGACCTGTTTTTAACCAAATGTTGTCTGTGTGGAGAGGGTAACCCGCCCTCAGTGAAAATTCAGGGCTTTTTAGCAGCAGCGCTCATCGTTTTGAATGAATATAGTGGACACACTTGAGTTTCTGTCTCAACAGAGATTTGATCAACTTTACAACTGAGATTCTGAGCCATAAACCCCGACACTTTTTATTTTATATTTCAGGGACTGATTTGAAGTTCAAAACTCCACGATATGCACTGATAAACAAAAGATTGAAAGGAAGAGTGTGTGTTTAGTCTAATTCTATAGTGAGAAAAAGAAGTTAGCTGCACATTTCCTTTGAGAAGTGCGCGTATTCATGTACATGCATCATATGATTCATACCAGTAATAAGCTGTGACATATGTAGACGGTTCTAAATATGAATGATTTTGTTGCAAATTGCTTTGACTCTCAGCTTTGATGGGGAATATAAATGGTGAGAGGCCTCAGTCAACAGTTCCTCTAATGGCCTCTAGATGCCAGCAACAAGAAATCTCAACTCAAGTCCTTAGGAAAATACTTGAGTTTTTTTTAGGTTTAAGTTATTGAATCCCTTCTAATAATGATTAGATCAGTAATTCATTTCTCTAGTGAACCCCAGTAACTGCAGTATGAAATCCAATGAAGAACAATCTTTCTATTGGCCGACGAAATGTCTTCATGTTTGCAAAATAAAACAGATGTAGCTCATGTTCAGCGACCAGCAGCCTGTACCAAAGTGATGTGTTTCTATGAGGCTTCTCTGAGTTTTCTCTACCATACCAGGCCCTTGGTCCAAGCATTTCCTGGTTTGGTCACATGGTCATTATTGATTTTGTTCTTGTCTTTTTTCTATTTTTTTTTTTTATGCCACTGGCTACTGTGCATCACCTGGGAATGAGGAGTTGTGTGTTTGATTTCATGGAGTTATTATAGAGACACAGGGGGCTTGGGGTAGTTTGAGGAACCCATTGCATGCACGCACACACAAAAATGCACACACATACACACACACATATATATACCCACCTCTACTTGGTAGGGGCCGATTGTTTCAGATGATGGATGTCACACTCTCACCCGTCAACACAGTGCCCCTGCTGCTTTTAATTGCCCAATCAGAAAGCTGGAACATTTGTTATTGTGGGGCAGTTAGGGCCAGATGGCAAACAGTACTCGCACGCATACACACACAAATACGCACATACAGACACGCATGCACACGCTCCCGCACAAGCACATCTCATCTACCTTTCTTTAATCATCCTCTGTTTGATTGGGGGTGAACGTCGCCTAAAAGAATACGAGGTGTCTGTCTGTATTTCAGGCATGCACAGTGTTGGAGGCAGTGCCTTGCAGTTGTCACAACATATTAAAACACTATGACACCTGTAAGTACATGCTCTCTTTATAACGGTCCACTTTAATCTCAAGAACAACAATCAAAATATGGCAATGAAATGTAACAGCAGGGTTGTTGTGCTGACATGAATTCATGACAAAACACCACATTTTTAGACGGATGAAAAGGGAAAAAAGTATAGAGGAAAATAAAATATAATCAATTTCTCTTTTGGCTTCACACATTTTCCCTCTGTGATGACTCTGTCTTCGCTGTTGAGCTCTCTGCCAACATCTTTCCCTTGGGAAGTCAATAAACTCAACCAAATCTAGTTTATACTGTCAAACTATGAACTCAAGTCAAAGTTATACATGTGGTCTTGATGAAGTGTGACTGTTTAGTTTGTGTGAATGCTGTTAGTTGAAAAGATGTGGGACAGGACAGTAGGTCTCATCGCACACTCCTCCGACTGACAGTGAATGTTGTTCTGTGCATGAACAGAGGGGGGCAGTATAATACCAGAGAAAAATAGATTTGATTCAATCCATTGCTTCATATTTCTCTGTCTGTCTCTAATTTTACCCTCTCCCTCTGTCCTCTCTTGATATCACTTTTTTTTTCACATTCAGCTCTATCTCCTTGTCTTTGTATGCCTGCCTTCCTCTGACTTCTTTTCCACACATACACACTGCGATAATACACACACACACACACACACACACACACACACACACACACACACGAACACACACAGAGAGCCACACATGCACAAGTGTGAAGTAATCTCAAGTCTTGATACACCCAGCTCAATTATGAGCTACAATGCGTGTAATTAGAAAAGAATAAAATGCATTTCAGTTTTCATTAATGAATTTCATTGATTGACTCTGTCTCTTTGTTCCTTGTTTTGATGAAGTTAACTTTGAGGGGGAATAAACACAACACTTCCAGCACGATCAGACCAGCTGCAGACGTGCCTGCATGCTCATGTGTGTGACATTGACTGTGTGTGTTGTCTTTGGCCGTTTGGCCGTGGTGAGTCTTTTTAATCTGCCCAGCTAGAGAAAATAGAAATAGGCCCGACCACAAAGCATACAATCGTAACAGGCAGGAGGAGAATTAAAATCAGAAGAAAAAAGTAATAAATCATCGGCAGAGAGATGGGGGGGGTTGGAAACCAAGAGAGTGTTAAAAAAAGGAACGAGTGGTGGAGAGGAGGCTAAAATAGATGAGGTGAGGGGAAAGACATAATTGGTACTGTGTTTTGGGGACATCTTGCTGCAACACAGTAAAATAAACTGCAAAAATATGAGTTGGACTAAGAGAGATGGAACCAAATGAGAGCACTCATGTATATTTCGGAACACATTGTGTGTGTGTGTGTGTGTGTGTGTGTGTGTGTGTGTGTGTGTGTGTGTGTGTGTGTGTTTGTCAGGGACACAGAAACACTCCTGTTTGTTGTGCACACCAACTCTCTGCATATGTATGTGTGTGTGTTTTTTTATGCCAGTGACTGTGCCTGGATGGATGGGTGCACTTAATGCCCACACCTTTATGTTTTCATGCATTTTGTGTGTATGTTTGCCACCAGCTTGTGTGTGTTCGCCTCCCAAGCTTTCCCTAGTGTCTGTGTGTGTATGCGCTCTGTGGAACAGAGGCTCTGTGTCAGCAGTGGTGTGCCCTCAGTGAGCTTGTCTCTAATTACAGTCTAGGGTTTCAACGTTTCAGCCCGTCCATCTCCCTGTTTAAACCCGGCTAAGGCAGCCAGGCCCCACTGAGCCAATGTAAACCATACAGCTAATTAGACAGACTAGCTTCCATCTCTGTACCAACGGGGGGAGGTGGGTGGGTGGTGGAGGGGGCTGACGGAAGGAGGGGCATGAATGGAGAGAGGTTGACATGGATTGAGGGAGGGAGGGAGAAAGAGAGAAGGCTAGAGTGTGAAGGAAGGAAGGAAGGAAGGAAGGAAAGAAGGAAGGAAGGAAGAAAGAAGCAGAGGATGTTTGGAGACTGAAAGAAAGAAGGATTTCTGGAAGAAAGAAAGGGAAGAAATTAAGACCAAGCCAGATTACAAGAGTCTTGTTCTTTACATATTGGAATAAACTCGGTGTCGGAAGTTCAGAGCAAAACCCTGCAATATTAATTTAATTCCTCATTGTACAAAAACATCCCAAACACTTCATCAAACAGAATCTCCTGTTGTTTCTGTTTCAGTAGCCCATGTTCATTCTCGTGTGAGCTGGCAAGGGGGTGAGGAGTTTTGTGGCAGTACAACGTTAGTCTATAGGTGTTTTGACAAGCTCTAGCAAGATTTTGAACCCAGAGGTGATTTGCATATTGTAAACAAATGTAAACGATGGGAGAAGGTCATTGGTCAACCTGGGGCCAGCTAATCTGCATAATTGGCTCCGGTGGTTCAAATTATAGCCTGCTGCTGCTCTGCTGAGAGAGGGGAGGGGTGGGGGGAGGGGGGTGCAATTATGGTCATATGCAGCCAATGAAATAAAAATTGTCATTTTTTTTTTTCTTTCTTTCCTGCAGCCTTTGCCTCTCCTCCCTGGCTTATTCTGTCCAATGAGAGCGCTCTGTGCTGCCCAACAGCAATCTGAAATTCATCTCGCTCCACGACAGCTAAACCCCACCCCCCTCGCAGAGAGAGAGACAGAGAGAGGGAAAATGAGGGAGACAGGATACGAATGAATGAGAGAGAAAAAGAGAAAAGAAGAAGGAAAGGGTGAAAAGCGGGAGATGCCATCTAGACCCTGCCAGTCTGGGGCGGTACAAAATGTGAGAGGGGAAGGCGCAGCGAGGGCGAGAATGGGAGAATAAGGGTGAGAGGCACACATTGGTTTTGGAGAAGGAGCTAAAACGAGGAGAGGACAGAGGGAGAGCCGAGAAATGGAGGGGAAAATAAGATGCTACTGCAGTAAGAGATAGGGTGACAGATCTGTTCTCCTCGCACCAAACACCATTTTCTCCTGCCTGTCCTGTCCTGAGTGGAAAAAAGCCACATTTGCAGATTCTACCTTATCACTGAAATACTAGAAATCATGTGTTTTGTCTGTGTGTATGTGCGTGTGTGCACGCGTGTGTGTGTGTGTGTGTGTGTGTGTGTGTGCAGGGAGAGGTTGGATAAGGGCACAGTAAATAAATCATGGGGGGCTCATTGGAAGAAGGTCACCGGCTGGACCCTGTCTACACACACACACGCACACACACACACACACACACACACACACACACACACACACACACACACACACACACACACACACACACACACACACACACACACACATTCATGCGTGCTGACAGGCCCCTGCCCCTCATTTCGGGGTGCTCTGGGTGATTCTCTCAGTGTAATGGCTTCTACCCCATTTCCAGTCTCCTGTCTGAAAGAAATCACACACAGACCCTCCAACAGTAGCTCCCACACACACTGACATACACACACCTGGCCAGTCGGGCATTTGGGAAAGGGAACGGATGGAAACAGTCGGGTAAATACATTCTTTTGTAGATATTTGGTGTTTGTCTGCGTCGGCATGCCGTATGTACCATATAACCTTATCTCTTATTATTTTTTCACTCTTCATTGTCCACAGCATTTTTATTTTCCAGTCTAAGCCGTGTGGTTTTGTTACTTTCTCATTGTAAACACGCTCTCATTCTTGTGTATGTTTAAAGAGGCCCCCTAGTCGAGTTTGGCCCTCTTGAGTACTGGTCTTGTTTCTTCAGAGCTCGCTGCTTTGTCAGGAAAAGATCCCAGCAAGTGCATGCACAGGTACGGTAGAGCTGCAGTCAAATTTAACGCACTGAACAGTCAGGTGAGTTGTGCTGTCAATCGGGATGGTGCAGAACCAGTTAGATGGATTTTTAAGCAGTTACTTGTCACACATTAAGGCGCAACGTGGAGGAAAGTTGACACCTTGAAGGATTTAAAATGGCTGCAGTGACTTATTGAAAACTCTCATGGTCCATTGAGTTGATTTATTCATGTATACTGGTCATTTCCTGTAGTCTTCAGAGTTGATGTTCAACTTCTCAGAAAGCTAGTCATCAAAATGTCGTTGTTCTTTCTGGCAGCTTCTCTCATAAATGAAGACAGGGGAAATATTTTAATAATACACAAATGATAGGAAAGATTGTACATGTATACATTTTGAGACTGGTTGGAACCTAAACAGAGATTGATCTTTTATTATTGACTGGTTATCCTGGCTCAAGGTGCTGAATTAAAGCATGATTAACGCTTTATAACTTGTTGACAATTAGCATGTTTGTAAAACTGTGTGACTGAGTGGATTAGCAAGTGAGTGGGTGAGACTGAGGCGGCGTGAGCAAGAGACGGAGAGAAATGCAAGGAAGGAGCAAGATGGATGCATATGTCTGTCTGAATTTCTATCTGTCTGTGGAGGGCGGCAAGTGGGAGGGTCTATCAATCATTCCCAATCATTTATATTCAGCGGCTCATATCACTTCACCACGATTGGGAGTGGGAGAGACTCGACTCATTTGCATAGGGAAGAGTAACTGTTGAAAAGCTGTCAGAGCAAACAAAATATATGGCTGTATTGATGTATACATTTGGTGTTTTTGTTCAGTGTGAGGAGCTGAGGATAAATGTGTGTGTGCCGTCTGCGTGTGTGGTGACAAATGCAATCTCACTGCCGTGCATGAAAGAAGGCCTTTTTGACAACTTCTGCATTGCTTTTGTTGCAGTTCTTTGGTGCTTTACGTCTGCCTTTCAATGCCACAGTCAGAAATCTTCATTAATGTCAGAACAGTTCCCTAACAGACGTCTTAAGAGAAGAAAAATGAACCAAGAAATTGTTAAGGATCTTTTTAGATTATTGTGGTAGTAATTAAAAAAAACCAACCTTTTTTTTAAAGTCTATAAAGTAATGTGGAAATAAAACAAAATCAGATAAATTATTTTGTTGAATGAATAGGGCTAATTGTAGTATACAGAATAATCTCTCACTCTTTTGGAAAAAGTTAAGATACGGTTGTTCCTTATTTAGAGACCTACGACCATTTTACAAGGATGGGGCAATGAATCCCAGTGTATATATAATATTATGATATTGATATGTATTGATTTGTAGTATATTTTCTGGAAAATCAAACAACAAACCATTCAGAGATTAAATATCTCGGCTAAAATGTCTGTCTTTGTCTAATGAAGGGAGTTGAATGTATAGAAAATCAAGGTGCTTTATCGCATTAATGCATAAATCCTGGAAATTTAAACAAAAGTTGCGACAGCTGCCGAATCTTTACCACCTCACACTAAATTGCCAAATTGCCATTGAAGTTAGAAAATGCAAATCATGGTTATTTCCTTTATCAATTAATCTACCAAATATTATTTCAATTCATTATTTAATGACATTTAAAAAACATGTGAAAAGTGTCCTTTGCAACTTCCCATGCCCCAAAGTGACATCTTGTTTTGTTCAAGTCCAAAATGAAGATGTAAATATGCAACGAGAAAGGCTATAATGAGAAAGTTTTTTTATGTAGTTTTGCAGTTTGTAAAATTTCTGGTATTTTACTTCTACTTCCTTAACCTGGATGTTTAGGGTTTATGCAAATATGAGTCCATCGCCTCAGAAAAAAGTTCATTATTGATCCCTCATCGTCTTTCACACTGTATAACTGTCATAGGCTGCACTGAGGTTATCAGTTACCCAGTTGGTAAAATTGTAATTTCCCAGTCTCTAGAATGTCTTTCAAAAGAGTGTAACAAAAATGTGGCCATGCTACACCTTCCCTGTGTCTTCATTTCTCCGTCTTTCACTCTGTCCTCCATTTCTGCCCATTTCTCCCCGACTCTCTCAGTGTGTGACCTTGTGTTCCTTCTGTGTTAGTGTGTGGAAATTGGGCACACCTAACTACAGGGGCTTAAGTATAATCATGTATTTAGCTGCAGAAATGTACTGACGCACTGTTCCTCCCTGGAAAAAGAGAACTCCCAACATTAATTGAGGGATATTACTGTTGAGATCAATTTCCATGTTTCTGACAGTGATATTCATTCCCTCAGACCTGAACAAATATTTATGTCTGGGTGAAAAAAAAGGAGAAAATGCCAGTATTAAGAAAAAAGAATCAATATGAAAACGGTTCTATCATTTCAGACAGATTTTTAAATACTTGTGAATGAAATAAATGTAGAATTGTGAAAAAACATATACCATACATTTAAGAATTCAAGCGTAATTTCCGTATCATTTTTGTGGCGTGTAAATTGAATTAAAACAATAAAATGCAACATAATAAAAATAACAACACGTGACATAGATACATTTCAGGACGGCTAATTTTAGTCTAAAATACACAAAATAAAAATAGCTTGACCATTTCTAGAAATGCAGTTCTTTCCATTTGCATGCATCACTTTAGATCTGGCCGAGTGGTAAGACTGCCAATAGGGGCCAGTGTGTAACCAAGTATAGGGCCTCACTGAAGCCGGCGTTCATTGGTGGAGGAGAGAAACGGGCTGGGGGGAGCAGGTGGGGAGGACAGAGGGGGGGGGGGGTATTGTTAGAAGGGTTATTGTGAAATGGGAAACGGCAAACAAGGCGTTCTTTAACTCTGCTTATAGAATATGTTAAAGTGATGTCTGTGATGCGCTGTGTGAATTATTTGCCTTATCATAAAGTGCATTTATGACGCACGGTCATAAATATGCATCAGTACGAGTGTTTTTAAAATTGAACCTCTCCCCTCTCTTATTCCTCTCCCTCCCCCTTTTTCCCTTCCGCCCTCCCTCTTTCTTTTTGCTTCGTGCTAACAACACAAAAACAACATTTTTAAAATGCAACCCACCAGTGGATGTTTTGGAAACATTTTCTATTCCCTCCCCTATCCTCTCTTGTAGCTGCTCTTTCTCTCTCCCCCTCTGTCTCCCCCCCCCCCTCTCTTCCGGTAAATCTGCTTATTGTATTATAATGTGGGACAATTTGAAAAATGTTTTGAAGTCGCAAAGTAATTAGAAAATTCTACGAATCGGTACGATTGTACTTATAATGGTGGTACTACAAGCACACACATTAACTGCTCTCTCGCTCTTACCCCCCCCCTCCCCCTCAGCCCCTCATCCTGTCTCATCTTCATCATCAAAATCCTGTTTCTAATTTCTATGGATTTCCTGCCAAGAGCAGCCACCGCGGTGACCCTCTTAACTCGGTCATATAATGTTCTTAATATCTAGATTAAAATTTTTTCTTTAAGCTCTTTTCTACAACATTTGAAATTATTTCTGCAATCAACCACAAAGACAACCCCACCCACACCCTCTGTCCTTCCCTTTCCCTTCAGTTATGGTCTGGCCTCCGCAAATACAACTCCTAATGCAGATGCTCTGAATGCATCCACCACCCACCCAGCCTCTCTCTGCAGCACACAAACACTCACCTCCCCCTGCTCTTGTCTCTTTGCAATTAGAAAGTGAAAGACTGCAATAAAGGTGGCGCTGTACGAGGAGGGCAGTTAATGAAAGAAAGGATTATGGGTAAATGCAGCATCAAGAGGAGATTAGGAAAGGACGACCAGGCTTGCTGAGACAAAAGATCCTACTGACAAGAGCTGCTTAGAGCACACGTCTCTCAAAACACACACTCACACAAATACACACCATCTACACACTCTTGAAAATGTGCATTCACATGCATCTATCCACAGAGCCATATCTACAAACACATGCATGAAAGCACACTTTAATGTATAGATATGCACAAAAACAGTCAAAGATTGTACACCAGTCAGGTGGTGACTCTGTCTCTGAATTATGGAATTGCTCTCTTACGGAAAACTACAATTCCAGTGACACATAGCAACAGATCTTACAGTTAAGGATTTAGCCAAGATGTTGTCACATAATCCCTGTGAGTTTGGAATTAGAAGACCCCCCCCCCCACACCTCCCTCTGAGTTCAGAAGCGTCTTGAGATACTAAGCATCAAAGTTTTCACATCCAGAGAGCAATAGTTGTAGGTGGAGCATCTCTATTGATAGGAGCGAAGAAGTTAATTCCACAGTCCAATCCAAAATCTACTGAAAAGATAAATGAGAAGAAAGCAGAAGACAGAATTGTTTATTTTTACAACAAATTTTCACTTTCAAAGTATTTTAATCCAGTTTAGAAAAATGACGCAAATTTGGAGAGCGGACAATAATGAATAATGCTGATATTGTTCGGGCTACAGATCAGAAGAATAACGCGTGTATGTTTTGTGACTGTGTTTTCCAGCTGTCCAGTGCACTGAATGAAACCCTTGCCTGTCCACCAGTACTTCCCACCATGAGACGGGCATACGGTCTCTTTAAGTAGAGTGATAAGCACTTCGGCCTTGATGCTGAACAGGGAGCAAATTGAAAGTGAAGATTGCCTTCCCATAGACTTTATCTTTTTCCACTAAAACAGGGAGCGGGCGGCTACGACTACACCTATTGATTTTGCAATTTCAGCAAATTAAGAAGGAGACAGCCGGGCCTATTAGAGAGCTGTCTGTGGCTTGGACTAGCATGGCCACTGTGGTCTGTGATGGTGATGCTGAAAGAGGGTGAGAGAAAGAAGGAATGTCTATCCATTTTGGACTCTAATGTTTTTAACCCTACTTAGCAGGATGTTTATAAATAAGTATATGCCACTCATCTCTTGATTTCTTGGTATATAATATGTCCCCAGCAGCTGCCACAGCAGGTGGGCAGATGCATATTGCACTGACATATAAATATAACACAAGGCAATCAGGATGAATGAATTACCTACGCATGTGGCCAGCCTCAGATTTCAGTGATAAAAAAGCTAAAGGCCAATCTGTATTGCTCTAATATCCACAGTAATATCCACTGCAATATGAAGAGTAATGAGAGTAATAAAAATTTCTATAAGGGCGAGAAAAAGAGGCACAATTCAATTATATACATCAAATATTGTGTGGCTCTATAAATGTGCTGTTGGTTTGCACATATATATATATATATATAGGAGCTCTGTGGTGTACTGTTACTGCTTGACTTGGCTTGAATGCAACAAGAGAAAGCAAAAGGTTTGTTCACCTTCCAAAGGGTCAAAAGTATTTTATTTTTATTTTTTTTACCGAGGAAGCAACCATCCAAGTGCACTAATCCTTGGTATACATTTATCGGCATGAGGTGAATTTTTCTCAATTTTCAATCTGATTGTGTTATCAGCCTATATGACTACCATATTGGAGTTTTAATATGGGAAATTCAATAGGAGCAGTGATGGATGATTTCTCTGGCAAAGGGTGCACATTTTTGGGTCCTCTAGAAATGATGAAATATGAGGGTTTTTTTTATTGATCATTAGTCTCAGGACTGCACCTGCTTCACCAATTTGTTTCCAATCAAAATTGGCATTAAGATTCATATTTGGCATCACAGCAGCAACATTTTCTCATTATTCATTCGATAACGAGCGGGAATTACAAAGACAAAGAGCAATACAAGACACCCAATTTGTTCAATTTCCTCTATTGTGATTATTTTTTAACGTTTCTTCCCTCAACCTGTTTCTACATTGAATTTTAAACTGCTGCCCTCAGGCATTAGGTGCATATAGAGATGGAGAAATGGAATTCTTGACCACTTTGCTTACTGAAGGTGCAAAACGTTTTTACAATCCACCTTGGGATATAAAATAAGCTAATTGGGCGCAGTGTGAATTAATTCCTATTTTCCATGCCATGTAGGTGCTTATTCTTTATGTATTGGACATGTACAGTATTTTTGTGAGTGCAGAATAAGTGACAAAGAGTAATTGGGAGAAATGAGGAGAGCGTGAATGGGAGGGCTTGTCTGCCAACCTTAACATGGGAATCACAAGCTAATTCATTGATTGCCCCTTGGAAGAGACGGCTGCTAATTGTTAGGTAATTAACATGGCAAGCTGTAATTATGTTCGCCTAAGGACCCGATTAGTGTTTCTGCGTGTCTTATGGGCGCTGAGGGGCCGTATCTGTGTGTGCATGTGTCTAAGCCTATCTGTTGGCTCCAGGACAGATGGCACATTGTCAAAGCTGACATGTTTTGTTTTCCCTGATGTGTGTGTGTGTAGAGAGAGGGAGGGAGAGCAAGAGAGAGAGAGAGCAAGCAATGCACAGCGAGATGGAGAGAGAGGATACGAGCTGCGCCGCGGGACTTGTCCTTTTGTTTCAGCATTATTAATTAAGTGCTAATTGAGTGTAATTATTTACATCATCACACACAGCGAATGGAGATGTCAAGTGGCAGAGGCACAAAGGCAGTTGGTGGGAGGCTGGCAGCTGAGAGCCGACAATCTGTTGATGCCTGCATGGTTGTAACCCTCTGGCAGCTGAAAAGGAACAATTAGCAACAAGCTGAAATATCACCACTAAACGGTGCCCACAAATGTTTATACACATACACTCTCTAAATGTTCTTTTTTTTTTTTACAGCCTGAGTCACTTAGAAATTATATTTGAACAAGAACTTAAAACAAAATAAAAAAATATATATATTATGTATAAAAATACAAACTAGAGAGACAAAGAGAGAATGGAGAGGAGTGATGAAGAGCAAAAGGAAGCCAGAAAGAAGGTGACATTGATCAGTCAGGAAGAGAATGAGATGAGGCAGTATCTAGTGTGTTAACACCTACAGCTAATCAACATGACAGAGTTTAGACTTGCCCTAGAAATAACACATACACGCATGGGGGGGGCGCACACATGTTCCTACACACACACACACACGCACACACGCTCACAACCTGACTGAGATAACCGTTACCCATAGTTAGAGTCATGCTCTCACACAACATAATAGTATTACAATTCTGTTTGTGGCTTCCTGCGTCTAATTATACATAGACCCGTGTATATAAGCAAGTTTGAATCTTAAAAGTCACCTCGCACTACTCACACCCTCTACATCCTCTACATCTTCATCAGGAAATCACTGGGCCCTGGATCAAATTTGGCAGCAGCTGGACTTCTTTCCTCCGGTTCTGTGACGACAAACGAACAGCAATGAATCTTGATCATTTGCTACCTCTGTCTGCGCATAAACACCTTAAAGGCCGCAGAAGGCAGAGCCTCCGTTGGTTCGATGATTGTGCGAAGCATGAAGAACAGGGAAATTTGAATAGTTGCAACACTTGGTAACAAAGACAAAGTGTACCCCGAGACAGGAGAACGAATGTCACTTAAATATGAGTTAACAAAAGGTCAGTTAACAAGCAGCCAGAATAAAACAAAACCCAAGGGTCTAAAGAAACACCCATCATGCAGTGTTTTTAGAACATCGTGTTTATTTTGAAGAATCACAGTCAAGTAGCTGTGACATATTGCTGTTTTTAGAGTTTAAATGTATTAAGAGGGAGCCAGCCTATATCGATGTTGTAAATCAATACTGCTGGAGAGGGGAGCTAATGCTGTGGTATCAAGTGTTCCATTCAATACGTACACATTTTAACAGGCTTTGTGCTGAGCAGGAGCAGCAGCATACAGTACCTCTTCACAGAATATTATGTGTTGCCGCTTTTTATATTGTTTATGCATTGTATATTGGGGTTTTGGGACAGTTAAAAGTTTCCATTCTGGTGAAGTCATGTCACTGTTAAACAGTCAAACAGTCCATCTAAAGGCAAACCAGGATCTCAGATGAAAAACCACCTCTTTGTGACCAATCTTGAACATTTGATGTTTGACTCAAAAGACAAAAGAAGGCCAGATTTACCTTGTCTCCCCAATTTGTAAACAATTTGTAACTTTTTGTTACAGTTGTTTTATACTTTTAAAGTTTAGTGTTCGATTACAGAGACAGATAAGAAAAATAAAACAATTTGCTTAAATGCACGATAGTTTGGCAAAATGCTGCAGCTCGGCGTCTGCTGACAGGCTTGTGCTCAAGACTGAATAGTGAGTAGCGAGTGCAAATGAGGACTGCTCCATATTCAGTATGTGTGCTTGTGTGCATGCATGCATCAGCCTGCGTGTGCGTCTAAGTGCTTAAGTGTGTGTGTTTGTGTGGGTAAGAGCTTATGTGTGTGTGTGTTTGTGGGTGTGTAAGTGTGTAGAGGGGGTTAAGCAGTGGGGTATTCTCGCCTCTGGTCAGAGGTGGAATTAATTTTAGCTGGCAGTCCCACGCTGCGGTCATTTGGTTTAAAGGGAGGTGTTATTATCCTGATTTGGCCGTAACGGCTGGGGATTGGATAACCAACTGGCAGCTAGGCTCTCTTTTAAAGACAAAGGGGGTTGGAGACTCTGTGTTCTTTTTATGACTGAGGACTAAATAACAGAGTTAAAAAAAACAGCTTAACAGGGGTCTCTCAGACAGTTACTAAAAACATCTAACACTCCTTAGTTTGTCTGTATCATTTTGTTTCAGAATTTGGAAAGAGTATGAAAAAAAGAAAAGTGCTGTTCTCTAGTCTGTTGTGCAGTGAATTTCAGATGACACTGCAGAAGTAATTTAAGATTAACGAATAACAAGGTACATCAATAATTGCAATCAGATACTAAGCAAATTGTGATAAAGCATGTGTATGTGGGTCACCAAGTGTTGAATAAAATGCAGCAGAACATACAACAACATCAGAGGCACATGGATGCACACACATAGACAATATACTTACTATAATCAGAAATGGTGGTTATGAAGTAATTGTATTGTATATTCTTCCGAATGAGCCTAAGCCCCTATTTCATTAAATCAAAGATCTATCTTATGACAGAAATACCCAAATGACCACATACCCCATTTTAAATACCAGCCATCTGCCAAGGAAGGCCTTTTCAACGGCCCAATCATTTGCATAACCAAAAGATGATTATTTTTCCCCTATGAAAGTTGAAATGACTGAATAATTATAATGTAGTGGATTAGAATGAGGAAAAAACATGCCTTGATGTCAGAGAAGATTGCTGAGTAGACGCTATAATCGCTGCTTAGGTTTTTAATCAGAGTGAAATATGGGCCATAAATTATTGCCTTTCATGCAAACTTGTGTTTTTGCACCGGCGCATCACAAATGTAATTTTTCAGCATTTTTTTAAGAGGCTTAAAAGATAGTTATTTTTATTCAGGAACTCTAAATTAAAAGTCATTCGGGTATACTTTCACTCATGCGGATTATGTTCCAATACTGTAAGGTTTTTCTCAGAATTACATTGTAAACTCGAATTAACCTGGCCTGGCTGGAGCACAACAGCTTCTGTTTCCTACATGCCAGCCAACTAAGATGCAAACATACAATGCATGACATGCACCTTAAACTTGGAGCTCACATTGTGGCATACCTGGAAGTCGTCTTTATGTCCTGAAGGACTGTGATTTACTGCACTGAACGTATTGCATCACTCTGGAATCTACAACTCGGGAAAAAAATATATGTTCTGATAAATCTCATAGCTGATGCACAGCACTGTACAGCAGTGTTGTGTGGAAAGAAGAACTCATACATTTATTTAAAATACCGTTCAGCCAGCGAGTGAAATATAGTTTTAATATTACAAAACACCTCGGGATTGAGCTGCTAAGATATGATGCTCTGAGCCTGGAAAAGAAAAAACGGCACACATACGTACAATGGGTTTATCTACGAGCTCTATTCTTGCTGCTCACACGCTAAACACAGCAAAGTCTATGATGCCTGCGCAGCCCTTATCCTTAACAAAGCAGCAAAGCCAATCCATTGTGCCGGATCCATCTGTAACAAATTCATACATCCATATCGACACACCAGGAAACAAGACACCCAAGGAGAGAGGGATAGAGGGATGGACAGAGAGATGAAGGGATATATTTCTCCTTCTCTTTTTGTTTCGTTGGGGTATTAGTAATCAGAGTCCCCCCTTTAGACTTTACAGCTGCAAATTGCTTTGCCACCTCCTCTCCCAGCAGTCTGTCCTGCCAAATCCGTCCATGATGTATCATTATCACAACTTTGGGTGGAAATCCATAGAATCAATAGGTTTGTCAAGGAAACTCACGCCTGGGATTGCTTACACGCTGTGAGGCTTGTTCAGCCACTAGTCAGGCCTATCCTGCCACAGGCTATGGCGAAAAACTAAGCGCATATAGGTATGTGCAAGATGTACGTGAATGCACATGCACACGTTCACACGCGCATATGCAGACACACAGGCCTAGACTCACATATGCAAACAAACAAATGGAATCAAAGCATCTGTAGCACAAGGGCACAGACACTATCTATTTCTGTATCCATCCATATATCTGTCCATCTGTTTGTCTATATATCTGTCTCTGTCTATCCCGTCTTCCTGACTGCCCTTATCTTTGCTGATCTGTCTGTCTTTTACTTCATTAGTTGAGCTGGTCAGCAGGAGCTGGACGGACGTCTCTTCCCATGTAATTACTGTCCGGTAAACAGGTCAGAAGGGGAGAGTCCAGCCGCAGCTGCTGCAGCTTTCAGCAACTCACACACATGCACATGCACACATGCGCACGCTCAACCACACACTCTGGCTGTGGGTCCTGAGCTCTCAGAGTGGTATTGATTGGTTGGGCTGTGACATCTCCTAAGCCATGTCACCCCTGTGAAAGAAGCCTCCAAATTGACCAATAATAAAGTGGTGGAAGTTGTAGGGGCACTCTCCTGGGAGCTGTCCGTGTGGACTGTGTCACTATGTGTGTGTGTGTGTGTGTGTGTGTGTGTGTGTGTGTGTGTGTGTTTGTGTGTGTGTGTGTGTGTGTGGGTGGTTGACGCATGTGTCTATGTATGTATATGATTTTGTGTGTGTGTGTGTGCGTGTAGTGGATATATGTGTGTGCCCTCTCTCCTTGCTGTCTCCATCTACACCACAGTGACCATCCCTGTTGGAAACACATTTACACATTTTACATTTTATGCTGCTGCTGTTATTAAGAGGAAATAACAAAAATATGCAATATGTTAGCACACAAGATAAAACCCAAGATTGTGTGACGTGTAATGATAAAGAAGTAGTTTTGCCATGTATTTTCATCTACAGAAAATAAAATAGCTCTAAAAGCATGTTATTACGTTTATTACACCATGGAAATTGTATGTCTTACATGGGTCAATATACAGTACAGTGTGGTTTACTATATAGTTGGTAAGGACACCGGTTAAAGCAATCTGGGAAAGTGATTATAAGCGCAAAGTACTCTTACCAGAATTTAATTTATGCACACAAGGGGAAGAATCAAACTTGTTGCTTTTTGGTCCATTCATTCTAAGCATGTCTGGGATATTGTATTTACAAGGGCCTAAATGACTACAGCATTGTACACTACACATTATGCAAATATGCTCGGCTTTACTTGAATGCGTGCTTACTTAAAAGCACATGTGAAAAAAAAATGACTTGAATGTATAATGTAGTTTTAATGCTTATATATGCAATTGAGTTTAGATAGGAATACAGTTTAATTAGAAATAGCCCACACTGTATATTGTGTTAGAAATGTCCGTCTGGTTTTCAGAAATTTTTACTTTGTTGTCTATTGAACTTGTGTTCTGTTGAACAAGCGATAATTCAAATCTAATCTTGAATTATGTCATATGCAAATTATATTTAAAAATGTTCAAAATTAAATCTTTGATCACAAATTATTTCAAAAGCTTACAAAGGGCCCTTTTAACCCCCAGTGTCCTTTTTACTACCATAAGTGGGTTTGAAAATGGTGTCTGTGATGGTCAGACACTATGCCTGCAGCTGCACACTGTTGACATGTGTTATGTTTTGCAAATAGACTTCTAACATTTTCTCTACGGGAACACACACTTTTATAGAGACCATTCATTTACTGAGTCATTAATCTTCAGAGGGAGAGCCGGATCAACCTTTGTGCAAAAGCAAGTGTTTGTGTGTGTGCACACGCGTCGTGTTCCAACACCAGCCTCATTATAGCACCGCTCTATGCACAAAGACTGTGGGGTCACATTGATTTGACTCCCCGGAGTATTAGCATGGGATTACAGCAGTCAACAGGCCTTCATTGATGGCTGTATGTGTGCGTGTGTGAGGGAGTGAGTGAGTAAGAGAGATGAGAGAGATGAACCAAGGGTAATTAGTCCATAGAATAGTCCAACATGCCATGGAGAGTGTGTGTGATTACGATTGTGTGTCTGTGTGTGACTTTGTGAGTGAGAGGGTTAGTGTATTTGTGCGCCCTCATTAATTCTTTGTACTAATACAACCACCACCCTGCTTGAAGTGTTAGACTCTTTGAGAGCTTCTCATCTTTATGATTTAACACTTTGATCTGAGAGTTCGATGGTGTGTAGGCGGGGGGGGGGTTGTTAGTTAATGTTAGTGCCTGTGTGTGTGTGTCCCCCTTTGTATTAACTTGTGTGTGTTAGTGTACATGTGTTCAATAAGTCTGACTATGTCTGTGTGTTATATCTTCACCTGAGTGTCAATGTGAGTGTTACCATTAGAAAGGAGCACATCCAACAATTTACAATCAGCTTGTCCATGGCGTGTGTGTGTGTGTGTGTGTGTGTGTGTGTGTGTGTGTGTGTGTGTGTGTGTGTGTGTGTGTGTGCATGTGTGTATAATGACAGCCATTTCAAACACTTGGTGGATTACTCATCATCACAATTTGCATAACTTTGAAGTATTCATAGCATTAGAGAGGCAATTACAATAATTAACATGGGAATCCATGTCAATGGGCCACAGCCACGAGGCAAGTGCAATTACAGCTATGCTAATTAGGGTTTGATTAAGCTTTTAAAGAACAATCGGCTTATTTAACTGAACATATTCAAGAGGCTGTAGAGACATTGAGCACCCCCCCACACACACACCCACACAAACTCCTGCCTGGAGTACTCTTACACACCCGCCTGATGGTTTGAAACCTGCCCATGCACAGTAACACTCATATGCATATGCACACACACAAAACACACACACATGCGTATATAAATATGTAGAAGCACCAGGTGTGCACTGTGGTGGATTCACACACAACTCCCTGTCCCTCACACACAACTCTCCATCCGCACACACAGCAAAAACGGGCGCGCTTGCACACGTGCACACATACACACAAACAAATCCATGCCCTAATGCACACACACATGGCTGCACACTCACTGTCTCTCTCTCTCTCTCTCTCTCTCTCTCTCCCCCCCTCCTTTTGTTTTGTCCGCCAGTCTTCCTTTCCAGACAAGAAGACAGGATGTTTTTTTTTCATTGAACAAGAACAATTTGCTGTCTGATGTTGGAAGCCTCATTGTAGTGACGGGGCCTAAATTAAAGTGTGGGCTTATTAAAGCGGCGTGTGTGTGTTTGTGTGTGTTTTTGTGTGTGTGTGTGAGTGTGTGTGTGTATGTGCATGTGCTCCTGACACTGATCCGCCCAATAAACTCACTGTCCGTGACTAAGAGTGCGCTCGCAGCAAGACAGACACAATTGCCTGTTAAGTCAGTGTTGCTTTTATTGGGCCTCCCTGAACAATGCCTTGATGTGTGTCACGGCTCAAACCAACATGAAGACATGGCGAGATTATTTTAATGAATTAAGGTGCCCTCCTTTTTTGCTGAGAGGACATTTTCTGATTGATGATCAGCGCACACCTTTTGCACCTTCCAAATATGTTTAATTTTGCCACGTCTTCTGTATATCTCTATTTCCCCCCTAAATTAGATTTTTTTTTTGAGGAGGGTGAAATACTGTTTTCAAATCATTTTAGGGCTTGTTTTACCTTGAAACATTGAAAGTTAATTAGATTCCTTCTGCCAGTCACTACAAAAGCCTGTTCCTTGGAGGAATTGTGAAGAAAGAGTTTAGCTGTTTAACTGTTTAATTCAATTCCAACATGAAGGAGAACAGTATCTCCTCACTGGATAGTACAAAATGCTTCAGCCTTTTTTAGTCCAGTGCTCACGTCGTATAAAACAATGCTCCAAAACTCAATCCTATTTTACCATGTCTGAGCAGAGGTCTCTAAACTTTTTTTTTCAGAACACAAATCAGTAATTTAATCTTTTATCACAGGGCTGGGGCTCATTAAAATATATTGCTTCTTTTGTCCAGTGGGGGGACCTGCCAAAAACAGACCCATGACCCAGTTTTGGTCTAAACTCGTAGTTGAGGCCAACTGTTTTCAGTGGGCTCTTAAAGAGCAGCACAAAGCATTTTTATTTCTTTATATTTGGGGGATTCTATTGTCACAGTAAATTAAAAAAAAAACTATATATATATATATATATATATACATATATCACTATAGAGCAAATAAAGCGGTTCTTTGGAAAGTCTATAATAACCATTGACAAGAGAAGTGCTGTTTATTTGTTATGACACACGCACAAACGGACGAGCACACAGTCTACTGTACATGCACAGTTCATACAGGCTTACCCACACAGACAAACAAACACACATTAAGAACTATGTTAAGCTTAAATCTTTCTCTGCTCCTAATTCGCCTTTTAAGATAAGTGCGTGTAGTGTGAGCCAGTCTGAGGAATGTGTATGTGTGTGTACATGCTGTGTTTCCATATGTGTGTGTGTTTGTTTGTGTGACTGTATGTGGATGTGTGAGGCTGTGCGGTTGTGCAGCTATCATCATTACCCTAGTCAATACCCACATGCCCAGGTATTGATCACTCTATCGATGAGCGATGAGGGATCTCAGGCTGCCGAGAGCCGTGTGGATCTGTTTAGACTTTTGCCGAGACCACACAGTGAGATCAGCTCAAGTTCAGCTAAAGATCTCCTCCAGGGCAAGATTGTTGGCTCTTAGACGGCTTTACAGGCAGCAATAAATGCACATCTGATTATAGTATATCAAATAAAAATGCATATTATCCCAATAGCATGGTTTTATTTTTTTGTTTTTGTGTGTTTTTTTCACATCTATTTATTTGTTTTACCTCTGGGCAGAGATACGTGAGCACATTACTTACCAGAAAATGTAATGTTGGTAAGCTAGAGGCTTGAATCTCCCTCTGCTGTACAGGCGTACTGATCAAAAGTTTGTTTCAGATGAAAGTGTAAATTATAAATCAGAGTCGTAATGCATTCATTATAAAACTCTGTTTATCTTGGTCATGAGCTTAGTTCTTATTTTGTTTCGCTATTAAATCATCTTTATGGATCACAGGTCTGCAGTCAGAGAGAATAAATTCAATTTTTTTTTTACTTTTTTAATTAAGAAACTAAGGTTTATTATATGATATAATTTATTATATCAAGAAATCAATAGATGAAATGAAAAGCTGAATGAAACACGCCTAAATCACATTAGTTTGTCGACATTTCAAAAGTTTGTGCCATTTGATCTAACACACATGCTATATACAATATGTTTACAAAGGTTACCTTTTTCCCAGACACAAACTGCTCTGTACATTTTATTTGGGGCCCGCCCAGTATTGGAGAAGTCCTGATTATTTTAACCCAGAGGTTCTTCATTTTTGAACCAGAAATGAGAAGCAGGCTCATTAAAACATATTACTACTCTTGACATGTGGAAACTCACCAGCAGCAGGACCACGGCCCATTTAACTCCCGAGCCAGAGTTCATGGAACCGATAGACAGTTTCCATGCATAATTAACATAATGAACATACTGTATCTGATTCTTTTTAAGAGCTGCTCCCCTCTTTGCTTGATAATGTAAGCTGTGTGCTTGTGTCCATGTGACTGTGCACAGGTACATGTTTGTACTTTTCTACTGTATCTGTCTGTGTGCCTATACAATCTAACAACTTGTTGTTGATTGGTCCTGAATTTGTTTATCAGATGATCTTACTTTTACATTTCAGGCAATTAGTAAACAAGCAATAATTAATATGAAAGTAGAATCAGTTTGAAGTGTGCAAAGGTGAAACAAGATTATAACAGCAGCAGGTGTGAGGACAGGAGAAAGGTGTGAACTGTTTTACTGTTGGGAGGGAAGGTAATGAAGGGAGAAAATAGTATTTTGAATTCTTCGTGACTAAAATGTATTCTTAATTGCAACAAGTAAATCAGTTTTTTTTAATTGTGGTTGGCAATTAAAAGTGATGTGCGAGTATTTGTTCTATTTTACAACTGCTGTTATAATGCGGGATGATAGATTGTACATTTATATAAAACACAATCCTGTTTAAATCCAAACATATTGACATATGCATGATTATTTTCTCTCAAAATAACGCTTATATTCAGTAGATTGTGTTCAGTTTGCTGTGACAAATGCAATGTAGACAATCCTACAAGCAAACCAGAGTTGTCTTTTTCTGAACAGTTTATGCAGAATTATGTGATGGCTGAATGTTAACAACACATCATAGAGTACATTTCCATGACAGCATTGTGGCATAATGTGTGTCAACACAGTCAAGTTTGTCTGAGCAAAAAAGAAAGCCTGCAGGCCTCTGATATTTTCTCCCTCCCCAGCTTTCAATTTCTTACCCCCCTCTTCCTTTTCACCATTACTCACCCTTCTCCCTCCTCCACCCCTGCCCAGGCCCCTCCTCCTCCATCCCCCGAGGGTGTCCTGAGACCCTTCATTACTGTCGCCATGGTAACACCTCAACCATTTGACAGTGGTCCCGGACACTCCTCCCCAACCACCCATCTACTTTTCCTGACTCCTTCTGTCCTTGGCTTCCTCCCCTCCTTTCTCTTCAGCCCCTTCAACCCCCACCCCCTCCTCCCCTCCCAAACTCCCTCCTGCTCCTCTCAAAACATGGCTTCCGGACAAAAATCACCAAATCACAGCGGCAAGTGGGGCATATGATGATGGGACGACCCCCTGAGGCTTTCCTCTCTCTCCCCAACCACTCCTTAAATGGCTGGAGCAATCATAACGTCCTAACACTTTGAAGTCGAGTCCCAATTCCACTCTTTTTACTTTCTCCGTCTGTCCGTCTGCCTGTCTGTCCGTCTCCCTTTTTCTTCCACGCTTTCCTCAAGAGTCAAATTGGCAGACATGTGGGCCTCTATTGCCATGACAGAGGGATGTCGTGCCGACTCTTTCTGAGCCAAATCAGTCAGCATCCAATTAAACATGAGAATATTGATCTCATGCCTCATTTCTGAGGATTAGTCGTTCCTTTGAAACATGCCCTGTTTGAAACATGGCCATGATGAAAAACACACGTGGGCACACGTGCGCGCACTGACACACACACACACACACACACACACACACACACACACACACACACACACACATAATTTACATGCTGAGAGACATGAGCGCTGTTGGCTGTCAGCCCTCCAGGTGTGACATGCTGATCGTGTGTCTTTACGGCTCGCCTTCACGTTGGCGACGGTTGATGATGTCAACGGGAGATCTGAAGCCACCCCTGTTGCTGTGAGGCCAAGCTCATGCTCATACACACACATACTGTAGGTACATGTGCACACAAAACACACACACACACACACTCTGGGTCAGATCGGTTCTCCCCGGCCACCTCTGTACTCTGTAGCAATGTTTTAATCATGATCGGGTTTGTTTGTAATTATAAACACTCTGAGATGCCCATATCAAAGAGCTTCATAGAATTCAGGCCTATGGGTATCCTTGGTTGCTTTTGAAAAATGCACACTGCCCCTACACACACACACACACACACACACACACACACACACACACACACACACACACACTAGCAAACACACACTTCACTTCAAAAGCAGACTCTTCTTTTTGAGCTGTCTGCTTGGCTTTAGCATATATACCTTGAAGGCCTTTTGCCCAGAGCCACAAGGTCAACACTAGTTGTTTGTGCATGTCGTGTCGAGCTGTCCCCTGGGCTCATCTGCTTCAGAGGCCAGGCCTCGCTTTTTTACACCGCAAATGCCCCATCCTTCAAAGTCAACCCCGAACATCTGAGAGAAACACGACTTTGACAGCTTAAGTTACAAACCGCAGAAATTAATACAATAAATTGAATTCAAACATAAACGGGGTTCCATTATTTGAATCGAAAGTTAGCAATGCATAGGCTAAGTGACATTTCACAGTGATTCCTTGACGTGGAACCCCATTACCAGCCAACATAATCTTTAATCCTTCTGTTTACAGCCCTGACTCCCGAGGAGATGGAGGAGGATATAATAATGTCCACTATAATAACAACGATATTCTGTGGTTTATCTGTCATTATCAATCTCATCAGCTGAATGCAAAACTAAATCTATCATCTTCATGTTAACATGCAGTTATTTAATCTTCAATCCAAATAAGTAAAATTTCATATTTGTATGCTTAAAGTTCACCAAACCAAAGGTTACACAAAAATCAAGGCAAATGAAACCACATTCATTTTCAAATGAAGTGATGAATTGTCTTTCTGCCACCTTTTATCATATAATACCCACAACAAATAAACTTTCACCTATTGTACAGGCTGCTCAAAACAACATTTGTATATTGCATAATTCTGCCTGTATTGCAGTCATATCAGGGAGTTTTTCGTTAGGTTTAGTCACATTCAATGTCATAAAGGCTGTGATGTTTAAATAGATGTACTTACCCTTGAAATTGTAAAAAAAACATTGATTCATTTTTTATTTGCAAGAATCCCCAAAAAGGTAAATGTTGAAATAGATGAATGAAATAGATAAATGAAAATATTTTTTAAAACCATGCTGCTGTCGGCCATTTTATTAAAGTTTCAGTGAAAATGTTATTGACATCAAATGGATGATGTGTGTGTGTTTTGATTATGCAACACAGCGCTGATCACAGGCAAGTTATGAATGTGCGGGGGGGCGCAGTTTGTGGGAGTTCAAAAGCAATGAAATTATTGACTTTTGTATAACCTGCACAAAATCTTTAGTGTTCCTAGTGCTGAGGGAAGTTGTTTACTTATTTAATAATTAGTTTGATTATTATACTTATGTGAATAGAAAACAGGGGTTCCTATTGAAGGGACCTCCAAGATATGAACTGGTTTGACCAATGAATTTAAATAAAACATTTTGAGAGGCCCCTGGTTCAAGTTGAAGACCCGCGTCTAACTTCAGCATGAATTATAAAACCCATGTCTTTGAAAACGACCTTGTACTTTCACTTTGCTTTTTTCCTACTTTCTGTAAAGACCATGAAATGAAAGAAATATGTGTTGTTGTTGGGGCAAAGAAGTGCATGGTGTCTCCAGAGTCATTTTCATTCACAGATAAACTCACGGCAGCAACGGTAAACAAGATTCACGGGGAAAGAGTGAGACACATTTGATAGTCATAAAGGATTTTTTCCCCTCAACGAGCAGAGATCAAATAAACTCGGTGTGTCTGAGGTGCCGCGTAGCCTCAAGCAGTGAGGCATAAATTTAGAACAAATCTCGTTTCTCTTACAAGGGTATTACTTTAATTTCTATGCTTGGGTAAAAGAGAGAAATGTGGGGGGTAAATTATGAAAATATAAACAAAAAAAACACACAGGAATGTCTTCCATCTAACCTGCCTATCCATCACCAAATGTATGCGGTATTCTAGTTCAAGTTGTCACCTCATATACCACCTGACCCAGCAGCTCCCTTCTAAAATCAGTTTTGTTTCATAATGAAAAAGCAATTTTCCTTGGATTTATAATCTTCAGTAATAGTCAAACCATCATTTTTAATCTTTAGATGCATTTTAAATCCAAGCTGTAATGTCTTAACTCTCTGCCAAGGTCAAATATCTTAGCAAATAAGGCTTAAGCTTTGTTTTATATGAAAGAATTACATGATTAATACCAAAGAATTAATCACGTACTCTTCAGATCTTCCAGATTGGGTTTGTGCTAAAGGATTATGCTGTCCTACTTTTTCCACATGGCATAAATTGACATGGAGGTTTGTTTAGCAAAGTACTGCTAAATATTCTCCTTTTAACTCTTCAGTTGCACAGAGAGGCTTGATTGCAGGCTGCAGCATTTAGTGATATTAAAACTTTAAGAATAGTCTTAAGAAATGATTTATTTTATGTCAACCATCCATTATCTGTACTGCTTATCCTATTCAGGGTAGCAGGTTTCGGTGGGGGTGGGGGGGGGATCTCGGTTGACGTAGGGCGAAGGCCTACCCAGGACAGGTCCCCAGGCTATCACAGGGCTGACATATAGAGACAGACAACCATTCACGCTTACACATTCAACCTACGGGCAATTTAGAGGCAGCAATTAACCTAAGCTGCATCTCTTTAGACCGCAAGAAGAAGCTGAGACCTTGAAGAAAAACCCACGCTGACATGTGTAGAACATACAAACTCCACACAGAAGGGTTGGCCAGTGGGTTCGAACCCAGAGAGGCTTCTGTGAAGGGTGTTTTACAGATTCTTGATTTAAAAAAATATATATACGTTTAATAAAATGATAATTACAATTTTTTTGATATGTGAATATCACTGAGAATGGAAAAATCATGCTGCAGGACTTAAAAATAAACACCTTTTACCTTAAAGGTAAAATGGAATTATAAGTCACAGGACTCATGCATTGACAAGAAAACAAATCCCATCTGATGGGGAACTAAGAGACTATCAATGTGACTTTTTTTTAAAAGGAAATAACCACACTGACCACGTCATATGACAAAGTAGTTTATAACTCTCAGACTGTCTTGGGAGTACAGCTTTGTGAAAGAGCTTTCGCTGCTCACACATACACACAAGACTATGATGTTTTAGATTGTCCTTCTCAGTGATGCCAGGAGAAGAAACTTCAGCAGCCATTCCCTCTGCAGAATCCGTCATCATCTGATTCTCCATATCCAAATCATCAGCCGCCACCTCATGTTTCTGTATTTACGACCACCCAGGAGGCCATCTCTTATTAATGCACACTTTTATAAACTGGACAGCAGTTTCACTCCTCAGCCCCCCTCCCCTACGTCCAAACAAACCATGATTTATAATTCACATGATTTATGATCTATCAGAGTGCAGAAGTACCGCCGTCTACTCAGCCATTCGTTTATACATGCGCCCACTACAGATAAAGTAAAACTAGATGTAGATGCATTGGATGATTTCATTCAAAACCTGCTCATGTGTTGATTATGCACAATAAATCTAAAACCACTTGGAGTGTCAAGGCAATCTGTTGCCTCTGCTGCACTTTTATTGCTGGGCAAAATGATAAGTTGCTTTGTAAATTGCAGGGATAGCAACACATGCATATTAATGGGAGATTTCGGTTGTTCATGCATTTTGACCAATTCAAAATGAATAATTGTTGAATGTTTCGTGGCAAAAACTCACGGTTAGGCTATGGATACTTAACTTTTACGGACAGAAACAGACATTTGAATCAATTCATACCAGCCAGACTTATGATATTTTTGCATCCATGACACATATGATAACAGTCCTTTCATATTTGCATCTGTGTAAGATTTTTCTTTTTCAAACACATAAAACTGCTACTCGCTTTTTAAAACGCTCTGATCCGGTATTCGTTTGTTATTTTATTTTACATTTTTATGAAACATCTGAAATGAGTTTTAGGAAGTTGTGGAGGTGTGAATGCATGTTATTATCATATGAAAGGTTATGTTTGACCCTCCCGAGTCAGTTGCATTTAGCATCCGTTTTGAGTCGCTCTCCCCTTTTGTTCTGGATTACCTTGGCTATCACCTGGCTGTGACTGTGAGTTTAATGAATGCTGATGTCTCTATACGTGACGGGTATTACACAATAAAAATGTTTCAGTAAAAGTCACTATGTGGGGTAATTGGTGCTGTTTAAAAATGCATCAGGTTCTGCGTGGCGCCACAGACACATGCAAAGACACACAAGCATGCACACATATACACACAGCTGCGTGCCAGGCGCTTTCTGATCTGACCCGTCAAAACTCATTAAGGCTTAAAACATATTTCCAACTGACACCCGAAGTCTCCATTAGAAAACCGCCAATTACCGCTGAAAGATATCCCCCCACCTGCCTGCCACATTTGCATATGATTGGAGCGATCAGTTAAAATGAGAGCATTTTGGCGCTGCTCACAAATTCACAGTACGCCGCCAGATCAAGGGGAGGGGGGGGGGGGGGGCATAGTAATGTGAAGTCAGCGCTTTAACTGCAGGTTTAAAAGTTGCTTGGACTGCGGGGGTGAGAGTGGGGTTATGTCCTCAAATGCATGGTTACAGATATAAGTTGGACAGCAATGCTCCATCTTTGCGCAGCTCTCAGCATTAGACTGTTTTGCCAGCACCGAGTGGATCTAAACATCTCTCATTTAAATACATTTGAATACAAAGACACGAAATAATAGGCACTGAACATGTAGCTCTATTGTCGTGGGAGTAAAGAGTGCAAGCAGTGCAGCTTTTGTGCAATTATGAATGTTATAATGGCAAAGTTATACTCCGATTTTTTTTGCAATGGTTTAACATGTGTGTTTTTTATGTGTGTGTGTGAACAGAGGGAAAATGGGAGAGAGCGAGAGAGAGAGAGAGAGAGAGAGAGAGAGAGAAGGAGATTTAGGGCCTTTGCATCAACGTTTTGAAGAAAAACAGCACTTATACCCATTACAATCAAGATCATTCATGTTCAACCCGTCCTCTCTGTGTCTCTGTCTCTCTCTCTCTCGTTCCTCTTTATTCTTTTGTCTCTGTCTGTCAGTGTGATTGTCTGACCATTACTGCCTTGATAAAGTTGTCTGAAGATGAGAAGTCAAGTCTTCAATCAGTGCAGAAGTAGGCCAATAGATGTGAATCCAAGCATATGTCAATCAGAGACATAATCACCAAGCCTCTGGCTGAGGTGGGAACTGTAACAGTGGACCCTATGGATGCACAAACACACACACACATATGTATTCACACACAGTCGGAGTCAGTTAAGGTCAGTAAGATTGATATGTGATGATTGATTTCTGATTACTTGCGATTGTATTTTAACACTTTACAAAGTTTGTTTCAATACACTACATATATACAAATATCATGTTTTTGATTGACAGTCATTGTTGCAACTATAAGAGTAAAGTCACATTTAACAGCTCCAACTTTTTAAATGGAATATAATATGTAGGCCTGTGAGTTGACAGCATGCAGCAGTGAATGGAAGGTATAGTCCAAAGAACACAGTGTTCATTACCCGAGCTGAGTCCTGCTGCTGCACACATTAAGCTTTTATGGGAAAAGTTTCAAAAAGTACATGTCATATTTTTGAAATGGCGGATATGAATAGAGACAATTTCATTTATGAAAGGAAAAAAAAAAGCCAGTGTGATTTCTGGCCACTCTGCCTGCAGCCGCCAAGTGTCGGGTCAAAGTGTCCCCGAGCAAAACTCTGAAACCTTAAATGTACTTACTCATTCACTATGATTCACTAACACTGTCGGCTAAATGTCCAGAACACCAGGTGAAAAAGTGTCAGTTGTTTTTTACTTACATTTAACTTTATTGAAGAAAAGATAACACTTATGATGATGACCAACAGATTTATATCCACCTACAATAATTGACAAAAGTCTATATGGGCATCATGTCGCATTCAACGAGGTTGTCAGACTTCACTAAACGTTAGAAAATTTAAATGTAAATATAATTGGTTGAGAAAATTTGAATTGGGTTATTACCCTCCTGTTGAAAAAAAAAAAAATGGTGATGACATTGATTGCAAGGTGTGACACGTTTTCTTTATGTACAACAGACAGTAATGACCGGGCTGACGATAGGACGATCATTATCTCCATAATCATCATTGGTATAATCAGTACTGTTTTCAGTGGGAGATTGCTTTGAGCCTTCTATTGGTTGTTCAGAGTGTTATAGGGAGATGGAGGGACTCTCTCTCACACACACACACACACACACACACACACACACACACACACACACACACACACACACACACACACACACACACACACACACACACACACACACACACACACATATGTGGGCACACACTTACATGCACACAGATAAACCCAGCGGCTCTAAATGAGGCTCTTCATTGTTTCCCATGTGATTAAAACCGAGTGCCGTTGAGTCTCTTATATTGTCATCAGCCTGCTTTTGTGGTGTGTGTGTGTGTGTGTGTGTGTGTGTGTGTGTGTGTGTGTGTGTGTGTGTGTGTGTGTGTGTGTGTGTGTGTGTGTGTGTGTTTGCTCTCCCCGCAGTGGCCCTGCTCTAAATGAATGTCAGCTTGTCTTAGTCCAAGCATGGGCCCCTATGCGGCCGATCGATACTTCATTAGGCCTGGATTGTCTTGTGTCCATGCAACCTTGAAGCTGTTCCTTAATTACCCCGGCATTAAGGCCCTGGACGGTGCTACAGACCACGCTGCACGGAGGATGGCCAGACCCAACAAAGCAAAGACCCCCCCCCACACTCCCCCTCCCCACCCTCCTACCCCCTCACACACCCCCCTGCCTCCCCCTCATGCAAAAATGAACATAGATATTCATACACATCGAGGCACACACACATACTCTATAGGAATAGCCTATATACAGACACACACTCCAAACTCCACACACATTAATGCATGCTTGCTCGTTCTTTCTCTCTACATTTCTCTCTCTTTCATACACACACAGATACACAGCACCTTGAGGCTACAGTGGAAGGAGGGGTTTGATGGGCCGGGGACGACGACACACGACACGACGACGAGGGGGAAGGATGGGTGAGGGAGGGCACGATATACTGTAGGAGAGAGAGAGGGTGAATTGAGGGCAATGAGGGGAAACACAATCAGCAGGAGAAAAAGGAGTATGAGTGAATAATCACTGCAAATGATGTTGCACTGGACAGAGGATGGCAGAATATGTATAGAATAGTTAGTGATTTATGTGTGATCCTTTCAAAAGGGTTTGCTTTTTCTGAATTTTAGTTGCCACATGTCACATTTTTTTTTACATTTTGGCGATTTTGCTAGCTGCCAAGATTTTTCTTTTGAATGCCGTGTTTATGTGGTAACTTGCGTTCTTAGCCTCTTTTTCAAGATCCGAGAGATACAGCACACAAAATAAAATGCTGGAATGTCAGCAGGCTTGGCATTTTGACCATGCATTTGTGTATGTGTGTGTGTGTGTATTTATATTAAGTGTGGGTGTGCGCTTCAGGTCTATGAATTCGCTTTACGCTGAATGCCACTGAAGAGGAGGGGGGAAGTAGAGGAAGATGTGGGAAGAGCCGGGAAAAGATGCAGAGACAAGGAGGGGTAAACAAAACCTATACCTAAAATATCATTCCTTGTGCGCCGAGTCAGAAATGGGTTAAATCTTTACAAAGTTAGAAATACTGTACTGCTGTTAATGCCAGTAGATGGAAAACTGCGGTAATATTGGGGTGAGACAGGCAGAGTGAGGGTGCATGAGAGGGAGGATGAAGAAAGATGAGATGCGGTAGAATGAGTTCAAATAGATCATTACAATGAAAAGAGAAAGGAAGGGAGAGACAGGCAGACAACGAAGGAGGTAAAAGAGGAGGAAGTTTAGGAGTGAGGGGGGCTAGAGAAAGGGGTGAGATGTGGAAGAGGAGGCAGATGGGAGAGAGGGGGAGGGAGGGAGGAGGAGAGGGGTGCAGTCAAATGGCACTCATGACAAATGACATCCCCTGTCTCCCAGTCCCCTCTCCTCAGCACCATGATTTGTCATCTCCACTTCTGACATTTTTCATCGCACTATCAAATCACCCTGACAGAATGATATTTTCTAATTCTCCCAGCCTCGGAGCACGCCAAAAATAATGGCCTCCACATGCTATGCACACTCTTTCTCTGTTTCACTACCTCTCTTTATTTTCCATCGTCTGTCTCGCGTAAACATCCGGTGATTCTTTAATAATGAATATGCAGCACGGCAAATATATTGCAGGCAGGACGTGACTGGAAGCAATCTGCTTCTCCGAGTCATTTAAGCTGTCTCGTTTAAGAGGTGGCACATGTAACTGTCATTTTCAAAAGGTGCACCGCTAAGTTTTTGGATTTGTTGTTTTGCACTTAAGAGGGAACCATGAATATAAAAAGACTATTTCTTTTTTCCCCTAGAAGAAAAAGAAGTTAGCGTTTTCTCTTATACCAAGAAAGTATTATGTAATGCACTGTGACGACTGTGTACCGCAGTGACTTATTTATGCAACCAGTTTATACTTTTACTATTTCTATTTTCATAGATACAGTGAATGAATGAATTGTGTTACTTTTGCTTTGTTGTTTCAGTAGTTTTTGTGGTGGACATAGTGCTCATCACCACAGTAATCCTTTATCTTTTTCAATGCTAAGAGAACTTAGACGAGTCCCCACCTGCTGAGCCTTTGATTTTCCAGCGTATCAGCCTCCATTGTTTGATTGAATATTAATAAGGACAATGTCATATCTGCTATGACCCACCTTTCCCATAATCCAGGTCATGGCACTGCAAATGAGTTTATGGCTAATTCCGTCTCAGCAGGAGATCACTATCACTGTAGCCCGAAGGCATACAAAGAAAGAGGGATCTCTTTAACTCCGAGCGTGACTGCTGTCTTTGGATCCTTTTGATAACAAAACAATGTTTACGACTTAGCAACATGCAGATCTACCTTCATCTTAAATGCTGTTTTTAAAGGAGACTATCAACAATAAAAAGTAAAGGATATTAAAGCAATATCATTTAATGTTGTCAATAATGTTCCTCTGTAGCAATTACAAACTTCCCAACTTATAAAACAGTAGATAAAAATACAATCGCAACCACTTATTTTCACATAAAAGACACATTTTACTCATTATCTTTTAAATCAATTACATTGTCTTTTTATAGCAACTTATCAACTAAGCATTTTACATCAAATGCTAATGAATGTCACTGTGTGGCTTAATAACATACAGGATAGATTCAAAGGCAATTTACAAAATGTTTTAACAATTTATGCAATACTAAATAGATCTCTCAAGGGAATTACACCCTATTTTTTAACTGTGTGTGTGTGTGTGTGTGTGTGTGTGTGTGTGTGTGACTGTAATGTAAGGGTGTTTAGATAAAAACACACTCCCCATATTAATTACAAATACCCAATACAAGAACTTTGCTCGAGATCAATGCATCTTCATCATGACTCACCATGATGAGTGTGTGTGACACAATGTGATCTATGGCTGTTTGTTTATAAATTATTTAAAATGCCCTATTTATAATGTTTGATTGTCTTAGTCAGTCATTGGCTGTGAGTATATGTGTCACTGTGCTGATGCTTAGGTGACTCCTCCCGCAGCAGTGTGTTAGTGTGTGCGTGCATGTACGTGTATGTGTGTCTCTGTACCAGTTGTACAACGTCTGGGGTAATTATGCATTATCCAACAAGGGATCAGTGTCTTGCTCTAAGCAGCACCCGGGTGTTGTTGTTTAATGTAATAAATGTCATGTATGCATGGCTTCACGTGCGCTTCGTTAGCAGTTTAATGCTAGCCGTTAAGCATGATTATTGCCTCCAAGCTATGAGCCAACATCTGCTAATGACACCGGCATCTAGCTCAAACCATCACGTGGAGAAGGATATACAGTGTTCATTACCGATAGCCACGTTGAAACTTTGTTCATTATTTGTAGCTATAAATTGCAAACTGGAAATGCATACATTTAATCAAAAACACTTAATGATAATGCACTGTAGATATGCTTCGGTTCTCTTTATACCAATTGTCCAGAAACACATTCTGTTTTTTCTGTCCTTTCTGTTGTCCACATTAATGATTCCAATCAAGCTGTGATTAAAAATCACCTAAGTATGTTTTTTCTCTGTATCGGAAAAGATACCAAATCATATCCCTCTGTGTGAACCTCATGTATCGTAAGCGGATAGCAAAAGGCCGACTGCAAACTGATAAAAGCAACTTCAAACACATGTCCTGTAAGTAAACTTAAACCTTTTTTTGATCTTCTACTTGATCCTTTTTGCTAATTTTACCAATTAATTTTGGAAAGTGTGGATGTTGGTTTAGTCAAACAGAGCGGTTCATAAAACAAGGATTAACTTAAAACTTTATTAGTCTTAACAGCTTGGGGCTTACTGCAATTAAAGGTTAATAAAAATGCACACTCTCACACTTGGGAATTTCTGTCACAGACATGTTTTGGTGGCTATTTAGCAGGGCTGCATGATTATGGCAAAATTATAATCCCGATTATTTAGATCAATATTGAGATAATAATTATTTTATGTCTTCCATGGAGTCCACCATCTTGCACAACAATGTTTCTACAATAGCCCAGAACGGTCACTGGCTCCAGCAAAAGCCTTTGGCATTTTGACGCTTGTTACTGTACTGTATATTAATAAAATATTTGCGAGTAAAAAGCCAATACTTTATCAATACATCGGTGAACATGTAAAACGAAAGTGAAACCTAATTTAGTCTGCAACCGCTGCTATGTTTACACAAGCAGAGCATGAAGTAGTGCCAAATGCTATTTTTAGTAAACTTCTTTGCTGGCTGAGACAAAGCAGCCAGGTGGACAGAAGACGGGTGGAATGACTGATACTGATGGTCTGTGTTCACTTTTTCTTTTTTTTTGCCATTTTACATTTGTTGCCAGTGAGACATTAATGAGTTTATATAGTGACTTTGCTGTTGTAAACATGATTGTTGCTGCTCAAAAAAACAATATTTCCCTATATCTAAATTCTGCACTTCAATGCCTTGCCCAGGAGCGAGAGGTCAGAGGTTGTCTTCATATCGTTAACTTGATTTTTTGCTTGTTAGTCAACCCTATCACTGTCCTGTTGTAATACAAAGTACTATGCCAGCAACACGCTGAAACTGAGAGAATATTATAGCAATTTCAACTCTGCCCGCTCTGAGATTGGGCCAGTCAAAAGTAATACGAAAGCAGAAGAGATCAGTTTTCTATCATCTGAGAATTCTCTAAAGATGGAATAGGCCTCATAAATGAGTCTCAATGATAACTGATGTATGGTAAATGATAGCGAGAAGATAATATAGGAAAGTGGGCGAACAGTGTCTGGAGACTGAATCAATTCATTTCAAAGTAGATATCTACTGTGCGCCCTACAATTTTTTAAGGTACAGTCTGTGCTTTGCCACAGATTTCATTTTAACTCCCACATCATCATTTACACACATATTGCCAGAATGGTCAAGCACGTGCATGCACATACACTGACATAAGCACAGGCACACACACTAACTTTTTTCTCACTAAGGCAATGGAAGAAAGGGAGCGAGGGAAATGGTTGTAGTAAAGAGGCCTCGTGGTTATCGGCCGACACATCATGGGTTGAAAGTCTGCTATGATGTGCTCAGGAGCGCATCAACTGGGCCCATAGCTGTTGATGTGCCCTTGAGCAACGCACCTGTCGCTTACCTTATTCTTTTTTTTTTGTAGTTTGCTCTTGGTAAGACTGTCTGACTGAACCTGAGTGTAAAATGTTGGGGAGTGGGACAAGAGGGGAGTGGGAGATAAGTGGAAGAGAGGGAAGGAACGGTAGAGTGGATAGAAAAGAAAGAGGCAAAGGAGAGAGGAGAGGGGTAAGAAGAAGAGATTGATTTGGCCGGCCAGGAGATGACTGCTGATGAAGGCCTCTCATAGACAGATGGATCCAGCGTCGGGTCCCCGCTCCTATAAGCCCTCAGCCTAATCCGCCTCAAATTTCCCTCTGATTGCTTCTAAATTGCCTTCTCCCATAGTTTCCTGCTGATTTCTCACTGTGAACTTCTTTCCCTCCCTGCCTGCCTCTCTGAACAGGGAATAATGTCTAGCCGGGTGAACTGCTTCCTCGGTTTTGACCGAGGAATGTGCTAAGAGTGATAGGAGAGGGTGTGAGGGGCGATGGCTCGCCTGCCCTTGTGGTGTGTGTGTGTGTGTGTGTGTGTGTGTGTGTGTGTGTGTGTGTGTGTGTGTGTGTGTGTGTGTGTGTGTGTGTGTGTGTGTGTACGTGCGTGTGTGTGTGTGAGAGAGTGTCCGTCCCCTCATAAAACCAGTCTCAGGTCTTGTCATTAAAATGCATTATCATCCCATTGTGTCAAGAGAGGAGACAAATAGTCTTTCTCCCTGCCTGCTCTCTCTCTCTGTCACATTCTTATTCTCTCTTTCATATACTCCCGGACTCCATCTCTTCAGGGGTGTGGAGGGGGGGTGTCTTTCTTTTTCTCTTGTCCCATCTCCTCTCTTTTAATTTCTTGCTCCTCTTTTTTTTTCACTTGCACTGTTTCATCTCCCATTTGTCACTCTTTTACCCCATCTCTCACTCCATGCTCTCTCTTTCTTTGTCTTTTTCCACTTATCTATACGCCCTTGCTTTAATTCTCTGTGCAGAGTTGTAGACATGTAATTCAGAGTTATTCATAATGGGGACACTGTTTTTGCTCAGTGGGGTGGGGGCCCCCACTCAGAAACGCAACCCACTAGTCTAACCCACTCTGATTTTTTTTTGCCACTCATTTATCATGTGACCTTTTCCTGCTATCATTAATAGAGAGAGAGAGAGAGAGAGAAAGAGAGAGAGAGAGAGATGGACAGACATGCAGAAAGACAAAACCAAAACCGAATAAGCATGCATTCAGAGATGCAGAAAGAAAGGTCAAATAAAGAGGCAAACAAGGTAGGAAGGAGCTTTAGAGAGAATAGAGGGAGAGTGAAGAGGGAGAGAGAATAAAATTGAGAGAGAGAGAGATAGCAGGGAAGGAGTAGAGAAGATTGCATTTTAGAATTACTGGCCAACACCTAACAATTTATGCCCTCATGCAGTGCTTGGCAGCAGCTGGAGCCTGCAAAGCCTGCGGTGAGTGTGCACATGTGTGTGTTTGTGTGTTTGTGTGTGAGAGAGAGAGAGAGAGAGAGCAGTGGAGAGAAGGTAGAAGAGAGTATAGGTAGACTACAATACTTAATAGTAGAAAAGTGACATTATATAGCGGCATTAACAGAAAGGTGTTTGGTATCACTGCCTCTGTACACCGATGTGTTTTTATTCAGTAGAACAAGGTTCACATGATGGCAGGAGCGGTGTTCTGCAGGGGGACGAGACAAAGCCACGAAAACAGAAGTGCTATGTTATATCTAATCGAGTATCTCCTCTCTTTTATCTTATCTTTTGATCCTGAGATGAACCCAAGCAGGCCCCGACATTTTTACAAAACAATATCATGACACAGTACACAAAAGCCTACTACTGGAATAAAATCTGAAAACGGTTTACCAAATTCAGAAAAAGTGTGCAGGTATTTTTTTTACATGGGTTTACAAAAAAAAATAGAAATTTCTCCTAAAAACAACAGTATTTTAAATGTAAAATCAGATTATTATTTTTTTAAGCCAGGTTGTCATCTTTAAAAGTGGATTTGTTTCATTCCTGAAAAGCAGATATTTAAAAAAAATAACAGGCACTGACTGATTAGCCACATTATTTGATAATTATTTTTTTTCCTATAAAAAGTGAGGTGAACACCAGACTGTGGGATCAACTCCACAAGGCCTGGCAGACAAAGAACTCTGCCCGGCCAAAACTGCACAAGCCTGCGAGTATCAACGCTAACACAAACCATTTGTAGTGCTGTTTTTTTACGAACAGTTAATCCATAACAACATGAGATTGTAGTTAAGAGAACTTTGATCCAGTTGGAGGCAAATAAGGATAACGGTTATTTTGTCAGTTTGTTGATGGTTGAAAGGATTAAAATATAGTGCAATTCTTGCTCTTAAATGACCCCCACATAAAAAGGGTTTAGGAAAACAGGAGAAGCAATATCAGTCAATATTAATATCTTGTTACACACGTTTATGCACGCACACCGTTGGACACACACACACACACACACACACACACACACACACACACACACACACACACACACACACACACACACACACACACACACACACACACACACACACACACACACACACACACACATGAACACAGGCCTCAGGACCCCCTCCTATCTACCATAAGCCTCCTCTGTGCTTGTAAGAAAGACCACAGTGAGCATGCTGGGAAGTGGAGGTTGTGGTGAGGGCCAAAAAATTAAACCATATGCAGGGAGCTCCAGTCCAAGAATATGAGCAGAAAAATGAAGGTGACATTTGAGAGAGAGAGAGAGAGAGAGGGAGAAAGAGAGAGGTGTACTGGTGAGGGAGGGAGGGAGGGGGGATTTAATAGGTCCCTGAGACACGAAGGGTGTGAGATGAGATGATGAAACCAGAGGATAGAGGGGAGGGAGAGAGGGAGATTGTGTGTCAAAATGTGGATGTTTGGAGATTGGGCTTCCAACCCTGCCAAATGATTAAAATGTTCCCTCTGACATTCATATTCCCCTATCTCAATTCCTGCCTACGTAGGATGGGCTGCGTTGAATATGAATTCAGAGATGGCCGTATAGAATTTGATCTGAGAAATGTTTAGATGCGATTTAGGCATGTTGCATTTGGTGACGGTGTAGGTGACGGGGAAAAAAGAAAAGATATAATTTTTATTTTATTATACTTGCTTTTTGACAATTAAAAACTAGCAACTCTGCTTAAATATGTATTTTTTTTTAAAAAAGCAGACAATATATGTTAATCTGTTTTCTTTAATTACTGAGGATTTTTGATTAATTGATACATCAAAGATATACACAGAGTGTTCATAATGTTTGTATTTTGCAAGCATTTCAGATTTAAAATATTTCTAATCTTAATTAAACATATTGCATTATTTTTGATGTTTGATAGTTAAATACAATTATATGACTCAAATAAAAAATTATTGAATTGTTTGCACCACACACACACTTTTATATATACTCGCATGTGGACACACACACACACCATTAATGCACAACAAAAGAAATCAGGGGGACCTCAGACATCAGAGTCTCCCAGAGTGTGAGTCGCCATCCCTTCCCTTCCACCGCTCTAGAGATGAGGGTTGTCATGGTTACGGGGGCAGAAAAAAATCACCCCATGGCCCACCCCACCCCCATGACACACACACACACACACACACACACACACACACACACACACACACACACACACACACACACACACACACACACACACACACACACACACACACATATACAGATACACCATTTTTTCCTTCAATTGTCCGGGCATTGCTGATGTCACTGGTGGAACTATGAATTTAACATACAGGTCAAGAGATGCATATCTTGGCTGCGGTAAGCCGTCAGGAGACGTAGAGAGAAAAAGGAAAAAGGGCCTCATTGCCCGACTGACACACCGTCCCGACGCCCTTGAAATTTAAAAGAGAAAGTAATAAAAAAAAGCGAGGAAATTCAGAAATTCTATCTCAAAGAGATTTGCTATTGAGGGTGTTCTCCGTTTGCTCCCCTTTCTGCTTTTGAGGTGCAATTAGACCCTTTTCTAAAAAATTTAAAAAAAAAAAAAAAAAGAAAAGGGAGGGAAAAGGCAAAAGGAGAGAGAGAAACACAGAGCCTGATTGAAAAGAGATATATATGGTGAAACAAAGCAGGGAGAGGAGGAATAAAGATTCTGAGATTTGCTTTTGTTTTTGCTTTTGCTGTGTCTGTGGCATTATAAAAGAACTTTACTAAGCACTTAAGGGATTACAGTGCACTTGCTTCTGATAAATATCTTAATTTTGATGCAATTTTAAGCCATCAACATAATTATTATTTTTCATTTTTCTTCCCCTTTCAACTTGTTTTTAATGAAGACCCTTTTCAATAAACAAATGGATATGCATTAAGGGGGATGATGGGGCTTTCAAGTATAAACCTTTCATGTCTATTAAGTGCGTCCATTACACTACATTTCTCCAGCAGCCCCCCTGTTTTTTTGTTTTTTTTTGAAAGCCGATCTGTGAGGTCTCTAGATTGTACAGATACAATGATGTGCTGCTCAATTTTCATTTATGCTTTTACTTGATGTTTATTTGGATACTAAATGAAATATTTAAATAAATAATCAGAAATTATTTATTTTTCGTTATGTTTGCCAGTAAAAAAATATTGAAAACAAACTGACACACACCATTTATCTGTATGTTCGCTAATTCATCAACATCAAATAATGAATACATTATTAAATATAATTTAATATTCTAATTACTTTTATATTATAAGGTTTGCTTAAAACCATTAAAATATTAAACTAGTAATATTCAGCATGATTTAGAGAATTTACACAATTAATTAAAATCAAACTTATTTAATCCATTAAAAAGATAAATCCTCAAATAAATGAATTTGTATTGAGACATTTAATACCCAGACTTCTAGTTATTAGACATATCCTGCTGAGAAATAACAAATACAAGACAATCAATCAGTGCAGTACATCTGGACACTGTCCTCTATATAATTAGTGTTTGATAACTCTGATCGACTATTGATCGGCACTGACTTTTGACCCCGGCAATAAATCCAGAACCCTGGTGGCCAGGACACTGCACCGTTGAATCTGAATTTTTTTTTATCTGCGGCTTAAGAGGAATAGCCACTTATTTTCCCCTTACACACGTTTTTCTTTTTTTTATGACAGCGGTGCTCTCATCTTTCCTCTTAAGTTTTACCCTTTTGTGACCTTTTGGAGAGACCAAACGTGTCTGCGTTATATATAGGCTGTCCTGATGAGACGGGGCGGGTAGGAAGGTTATGGAGGGGGTGCATTAGCCAGTCCGACCCCCCCCTACCCCAACCCAACCCGCCACGGCAGAGTCCCCAACCCAAACCCCTACTCCGCTTCACTTCATTCATTTTGTTCGTCCCCTGCGGTTGGCCGGCAAGGCCTCTAAATCCTCCCTTTATTGTACACGGCGCACACAAAGGCTTGGCTTGCTCTCTCATTTCCTTGATGTGCCTTTGGACAGAGGCGCTGGCTTTGTAGGCATCGATGCAAACATTAGCATAAAGCAGCTCCCGGGGACTACCAAACAATCAACTCAACTGTTTCTGGTCAATCCAGTAGACTTACATATGACGTGTGACCACACGGATTAAATACCTGTGCTGTGGTTTCACAGATTTCAGGCCCAACTGGCAAGACAAGGTAGCGGGGAGATACATGATTAGACAAGGAGAGAGAGAGATGACCCTCTTGATCTTTCGTGACGTGAATCTTTTGCTTGGCTTTGGCCTCAGCTCTTTCTCTCTGTTTTGCTCCTCACCTTCCTCTTCACGAAGCAACAAAAGTGGGATTACCCAGAGCGAGAGAGAAAGAGAGAGAGAGAGAGAGAGAGAGAGTAAAAAAGTCGTTGTGTTTATGGCCGAGTTAAGCTTGTTGAACCAGGGGGTTTCCGTCCTAAAATAGACTCACTTCAGGCTTCAAGGCTGGTAATTATTGACCAGGAGGGGAGTGTGGCAAACAACACACTCATTACACATGGAGATTGCTGGCTCACCACTGAACACCCGAATGGCAATGCAAATTGGTGGCTTCCCCCTTTTTTTTGTGTGGTCAGAAATCTAGAGGGTCATTAGAATTGAGCTGGGCCCGTTTAATGTTCCTGAGTTGCGTGTTGGAGTCAAGCTGCCTTTGAGGAGGTGGCAGCGGAATAAGGGAGGGAGTCGGTGGCCCTGGCATCTGCTTCAAAGGCATGGCTCAATCTTTCATGTCTTTCTCATTTGAAGTGATGAAAATATACAGAAGAATAGAAGTGTGCAGGTTTCACATGTGGTCGCTTTACCTCTGCAATGAATCCAATCTGCGGCGAAAAGTATATATATTAAATATTAATGTTAAGATGTCACCATTGTATTTTTTGTGTCTGGGATTTTTAAATAACTGTGTTGAATTTCCTTTTTGTTTTTTATAGCCCTTAACACTTTAAAAAAAAAAATCACTGTGAAAGAACAATGACGCATTTTAAAAGGATAGATGCAGTTTGGAAAATGTACATTATTTGCACATCTGTTGCATATGAACAGTATACGCAATACAATTTGAGTAATATATTATTATAATTGTTATTATTAAATCATATTTTGCCCTCAGAAACTTCCTTCTATTTAATCAGGCCTTTGGACATATTTGGTGGAGTCATGGTTCAGATACAATCTAGTAATAAGAAATTATTTATATTTCTCTTTATTTAATTATCCCAGATTTGTTGTGTTCTGAATATAATTATATCATATATATTTCGTCCATCATAATTAAATGTACAATTTCTGTTAATAAAAATGAATAATAAAATTATGTTAATCTTAGATCGATTTAAGATCCTTAATCAATTTAGTTGCTGTAGTGAAAAAAAGAAATCTAAATATTTACTGTGCATATCATTTAAATTATTGTAGTGTTTATTATTAATATAGATAAAGAAGTCTGAGAAAACATAAGGTTCCACACCGTATTGTTCATAATTTACATGAGATGTTTTTCTTTCATGATATGTATTTAAGGCTAAATTTGCTTATAATATTATCAATATTTCACATTGTTGGATTTTCACACCTTTTCCTTCGAGTCTTTTCTTCTGGTCTTTCCCTGTACCTGTGTGGGCCTCCTAAAGACAAAAGAAAACAATCAAATTTCTTCAAGAATGATGCACACTTCTCTTTATACCTCAATTCTCTCTGCAATCCACTGCATTAATGAAACCAGATAAACATCGCCTCTGCATTTTTCAATTCCCAAATGTTTATCAGGCAGATGAGAGCCAGAACAGTTGTAATCGCCGTCGTGTCATTATTCATAGTCGATATTAGCTGTGTGACACTGTCGCTTTCTCTGCGGCATGGCAGTTGGTTTATTTCTACCCATCAGGCATTGGGGTGTGACAGGGGGAAGTGTTGTTAGGACTGAGGTCCCTACATTGTCCCCTGATGTGGACAGACATTATAAATGACATCGCCCAATCAGATGCGAGATGGCGACCGGTGTGTGTGTGTGTGTGTGTGTGTGTGTGTGTGTGTGTGTGTGTGTGTGTGTGTGTGTGTGTGTGTGTGTGTGTGTGTGTGTGTTGGGCTTGATATATGGGAGAAAAAAGGAATAGTGAGGGAGGAGAAGATGAGAAAACATGGGGAGCCTCATTTGATGCAGTTAATGTGCAGATTTATGTAGAGGGACAGTGGTCAACATTCATAAGATCTTCCTTCCTCCCTCCCAGCCTCCCCGCCCCCGCCTTCTCCCACCCCATTTCTTTCTATCACCCCCCCCCCCCCACACACACACACACACACACACACACCCTCCCCCACATGCTTTCTCCTTTCTTCCTCTCCCACTCCGTCACTGACCATCATTCCTCCCTTCTCTCCCCTGTTTTTCCCTGTCTCTCATCTGTCTTTCCTGACTCCCTCCCTTCCCTCCTTCCATCTGCTATGAAATGACTGAGATTGTTGTGGACTGCAGCAATCAGACCAATAGGAGGCATAGGTAGACCACAGAAACACACAGACCACAGCGCCGAGTGAGAGAGGGAGAGATGATATATATCCGACATTCAAAATTTCCTTTTAATGTTGCACAAAGCTGCCAGCATTTCCATTCAACGCAAAAACAGGACAATACATTTGTATATACTTTTCAACAATGTATATTATAATATACAAGGCCAAGTTACTAAGCCACACTGGTTGATAATACAGTGGACAGGGTCTATATTATTATAATGAAACCTACCATATTGAAAAAAATAAAATTATTTATACAAATCTTAGTGTAGCACTACTGCAGCGCATTTCTGAGAAAAAAATAATAAAACAATTAATAAATGGATGTCATACTGACATTTTAAAATGTCTCATGTTTCCATAAATTAAAAAGCATTGAAAAGCAACGTATCTTTTTTCTTTATCTTTAAATACATTTATTTAATTTTGTTGAATAATCCCACTTCATATCGAATGAATAAAACAAAAAACTTAGACACCCTACAACATTCAAATTATTAATTGTAAACCTCAGAAGACATTCTTTTATCAGTTTAAGAAATATTTATATTTTGTATTTTCTATATGTTGCTGCTGCTCTCGCAAAGCAAAGTTCGGTATATATTCAATTTCATCCTCTCTCACAACCTTGAATAAAGGCCTTTTCTAAAGCATCAGTTTATGTTGACATTAAAGTTGAAGGAAAAATATATTGAAGGCTGCATAACCTCAATATGAGTTCATGTAATGTTGAATTAATCATTTTAGGAGATTCAACTGTGTTTGCACCTTTTTCACTTGGATATTTATTTTATATGAGTGATAAGTATATTTCAACAACTTTGAGTAATATTTATTTGTATGTAGTTTGTGTTGAGCTACTACTAAACTACTAAATGGTGTTTCAGTTTGTGGGCCGAACTCTAGAGAAACATTTTGCCCCTGCTGTGATCTGTTCTCAGTGAAGTGGAAAAAAAAAACTTCCCAAATTTAAAATGTCACATCCCTTTAAGCATTGTACATTATTTTCATTATAGTAGTGTAAAACACACGCATGGCTTCATTTACTGATTGAATCAATTTATTACTGCATTAGCCCCCAAACACACACCCGTGCACACACAACAGCTTCCGTCACTTTCTCATCTTTTTGCCCTTCATACAGTACTTTCTCTCTCACTTTTATTCTCTTTACCTCTTTCTCTGACTCTCTCTCTCTCTCTCTCTTTCCCAGTCCACTGAGTTTTCTGGTAATCCCTCTCAATCATTACAGAGGCCCTTCACTCTTCGTGGGACATTCTCACCCCTCGTTACGCCCCAGACTTCCATCCATTTTCCCTCCTCCACTCCCTCTCTCAAAACCCGGCTCCACAAGTCTTCTCTTTCCATTTCCAGGAAGGAAACGAACAGAACGAACGTATTCTTAAAATCTAAAATGGTCACATATTGGCAAATGTCTTCGCTAAACTTATTTTTGGAGTTACTCTGAATTAAGACTGACTGCGAACTCGCAAGAAAACAAATATGTGAACTGCAAAAGTAGTGTCAAACTGCTGCAGTCACTGAAATAGCTCAGAGCACTTCCCATAGGGTTGCATCAGATACACAAGTGCAACAAAACTAAAAAATCCCACAGTACAAACTGTGTACTTGTTGGAAGATACTTCTCCATAGGTAAAACGCTAAAGAAAGCTAATAACGTCAGTAACATTCAAATGCGAGTTTCACTTTCATGCTAGCAATCACTTTGTCACACATTTTCAAACAGGGAATATCTTGTTTTGGAATGAAACTCTTCAAGCTCAGCGTTTCTCCCTTCAGCAGCGACCGTCTGTAGTTTTCTCAGTCTGAGAGCCTAAAGCTGTAGCTTTACAAGTGAACCTGCCAGTGTGATCTCAGACTGGCTGCACCCTGGGGCAAGGCAGAGGAGACTATATGTGTGTATGCGTGAATACGGTGTGTGTGTGTGTGTGTGTGTGTGTGTGTGTGTGTGTGTGTGTGTGTGTGTGTGTGTGTGTGTGTGTGTGCACAGTGTGTACAGTGTGTACAGTGTGTACAGTGTGTTAGAGCTGGCACAACCACCCCTGAAAAGCGCTCTCCAGACCTTTGATTCCATAGCTCAATATTATGATCTCTGAGATATCTCTTATGCGGGACGGAACTTATGGATTTTGGACGTTCACCTTGCAAAGCTATTAGCCTGTTATTTCCATACATTGTCCTTTAGCCTCTTTTTTTTATTATTAGCATGGCTGCATGTTGAACACCATCTCCAATGTCAAAAGACTGTAAAATTCAGTTTTATTGATAGCTGGCATGATCATTTGCAACCCACAAACCTTCCCCAAATGAACATCACTGTAAAAATCCAATACTCCTATTGACTTTATAGTGACCTCATGTTATGGTAATTTTATTTGCCATGGCATCACTATCACATTTGTGTAATATCTCCACAGGGACTAATTGCTTTGGTGTGATTTCCTCTCCAGTTGATTATTTGAATTACTTTAGTTCAGCTCTAACTCCCATGTGCCTTGATGGCCCGCACACATCTATTCAAGCTCTGTCCAGTAATTTTACACTAATGCATTCTCTTGAAAAAGTGGAATTACATGGGCAATGAAGTCAGTACACTCCCAACATTGCTGTCAATGTGTTTTATAAGATGTAGATGTGTCCAGAATCGGCAGCAACATGAACAAACTTTTCTCAGACCCCAAAGTTATTTTCATAATTTCCTTTTCTGCATAGTACATTAGAGTCTTTAGCACTATTTATGGAGTGAAACTCTAAAGATGTCCTTGTAAAGTAAGAAACTGTGATTCTGAAGATGACAAAGAGTTCCCTTTCATTCCAGTTAGGGGAAAGACGGCTTGATTGACAGAGGAACACTTGAAGGGCGATACAAAGATAGCTAGCTGGGACGGCTGGAGTGAGAGAGAGAGTGAGTTGCACTTGCTAATTAAAAGAGAAGCAGCTGTCTTTCTTTCTGTTTCTGTTATTCCCTTGTTCCTGGGAGTATTAATGTTTTATTCAGGAGAAACATAACTACAGATGAAATTAATAAAATCAGGCCCTGCCTTTCCCTTGCCATCTCTTGGGGGGGAGGGGGGTGGGGGTGGGAAATTCAAACGCTCGTTTCTCCTGGCTTTGAAAGTGCAAACTCAAAGTGCTCGGTGCACTGTAGTTTTCATTTCTTCATTTCCTGCATATTAAGTTCCTTTTCCCTTTTGTTTCAAAGTGCATTGCCCCGAAAATAAAGATCAATTTTTCAGTGTGAGAGGCTTTGGAATTAGAGCAGTGTTTTCCACACCAGCAGAGTGATCTACTGTAGTTACTGCATTATTTTCAGGAACGTGTATGTGGATATTTTTTGTTCTCCCATAAAATGTTGTATCACAAATTACAGAGCATGGAGCTTTTAGTCCTGTTTACGCAAGTCTACATGAGAGAAGGAGAGAGAGAGAGATGGGAATTGTATTTTAGTATGCTGTGTCTGTGTTGCTGTATTAAGTGTGCTCGTACACTTTTTGTTGATTGTGTGAGTGTGTACGTGTGCATATGAGTGAGTTTCATTTGACTATACATCCAGGCCCTGGGAGTATTTGCCTGTCTGATCACCTCATGTGAGTAAGAAGGGAAGCCATGCGCGACTAACACGCACTTCAGAGTTGAACTAATTGTGTCATTTTTAACATGAGTCTGTGCTTGCCCACATTTTATTCACTCTCTTTCCTCTTCCTCTCCCTTGAGCCACACAATGAATGCAGAGTGGAGCAGGCCCCTGCATCCATCCAACTCTGGAGGAATTTTCAATGCTGTATGCAGGTGCATCATTTATTTCCCCCAATGCTGGTGTTTATATGTGCGTGTGTTTGCTCTCATATTTCTACCTTTGTGAGGACCAAATAACCCCATAGTGAGCATAAGGTGATGTTTGCTGGTTCTCAGAGTTATGTTCATTGTGAGATATTTCTGAGGTTAAGTTAAGGGCTGAGGTTATTACTCGGGTTCTGGCATTGAGGTTAGGTATCAGAATCGTGCTTGTGTGGGCCCAGAACCATTGGTTAAACTTTGAGTTATGACTCTGGAGAACCATTACCATAGATGACCACACTTGCGGTTTAGCATGGTTTAGCCCATTAAGTAAAAATCGCATACTTTACAATACAGCTGACAATTTTCCAAAGTCAGTCAAAATGAAAATCAATGTGTAGAGATTTAAAGCTTTTGTAAAATAGGTGATCCATCACAGTGTAGATTTAGACACCATTATTTGTCATTGGATGATCGTAGTGTTGCAGTTAGGGATTCTTCACTGTTCTTCACAGCTCTGTGAATATTCACATCTTTTTAAGTATATATTTTCATTTATTTACATGTTGCAGGCAGCATACAGTAAATCACTCAGAATTAAACACAAAGGAGCTGGTTTTCAGCAAAACGAGAGTGCAGATCTCCGCCAAGTGTCTCTGCAATGACCACTGCTGTATGGTGTGAATGAATGAATACGATCCACAAATGCCTTACCCCTGTTTTGAGACTAATGGGCTGTATGGATAAACACACTGTATTCAAGCTCAAAAGCAAACAGCGATGTATGCAATTGGCTCAAAGTTGTTGTATAAGACATTTCATACAATCTTCCCAAAACCAAAATTAAACTCACCAAGTTGTCTGCACACATAGCAGCGGCTGAACAGCGGGGATGTACTCAGCAGAGTGTGCAGGTAGTTCTGTGAGCTGTTAGCCAAACCCACCTTCTCAAACAATAAAAGTGTGCAAACTGTTTCCCCCCCCCTGTGTCTCTGGTGGCGACTGGGGGATTGCCGATGTACTCAGCTGTGGTATCACTAGAGGCCCTCACCGGCTGGGGGCCGGTTAAGAGTAGTGAGCGAGGAGTCAGCAGGCAGTCAATGGCAGTATCAAACAGACAATACATTGTGTTTTGAGGAAGTTTGAGTCACCGCAACCACAAGAAGTCTTTGAGCATGCCTACTAAAATATTAAGCAGTCTGCTGAAGTAGAAAGTGAGATTAGCCGTGGACAGACACAGAGGTCCACACTTCTTCACGGACACACGCACGCACAGACGTGAGGGATTGCATGATTCTCCTGGCGGAAATAATAATAATCAAGCCTTGTCTTTTTGGAAAATAAAAATACTTAACCTTCCTACCTACATCAGAGTTGGTTTAAAAAGAAAGTCAATCTGTCCCACTCTACCTAGTGTGTCTCTCCGCATTTCATGTCTTTGTGAAAATATTTTGCAGCAGTCGGCATCAGTGTAGATGGAGGTTGATGCAGTGTGACTGTGATGATGACACACACTGCACACATCTAATTGTATATGTTCCCAGAAGCAAAGAAAACAAAGTTCTAACAGTTATGTTGCCAGAAAGGCTTGCAACTTTTCATTTAAAAATAAATAAATATATATATATAAATATATATAATGTTTGGAGTTGACAGTCCGCTTATGTGTTTAGACAAAAATCTTTGGTTGAATTTGATCCCAGGCCAGTGCACAGGTGTTTTCAGATATGGAAGACATACCTATTTAACTTCTGGCCCACCATGACACTTACTAAGATGACACACATTATTAGAAGTAAGTCTGAGCTCTGTATAACAAGACTATAAAGTTTAAACTCCGACTTTTGTTGCTGCTGATAACAGAGCCTCTTCTGAAATGTAGCTGGTCAGTGGCAGACCAGTGCATGCCATCAATCTGATAAATTAATGATTTTTTTAATATAATCTACATAATCTATAATGTAATTTAAAATATCTTTAGTCCGATGCAGCTTTTTGTAATGGCTCACATTTATAATTTGTGTGAGGATGAATATATGTTTATCCAGGAGAAGTCAGCTGACAAAGTATACACTGTATACTCCAGTGACGTGCTGCTTTACAGCTATACACTTGTACACATGGGAGCTGCCCAGTGCAACCACAATTCACTTAGGCTAACAGTTTCCCTGCAGGAGTTCAGGGTTAGATGCCTTGCTCGAGAGTACAGTGACACATTGCAAATTCATTTTTGAAAAGAAATATGGTCGCATGAAGAAGAAAAGGAGCAGAAATTGAAGCCTTTGCAGCACACTGTTTCACTGTCGTTGAATCTAAGTACATGGGAGTGTGTGTGAAGCCATTCTTCACACCGCAGTGAGTACTGAGGCTTTTAATGGCAGTCTCTGTCTCTTAGCCCTGTGATCTCTCACTCCACTCAGCCAAAGCCACAGAACCTTAATGGACTTCCTACTACACAAATAATGAGATAAGTTAAGACGTTACGGGGAGCAAGACGAAGATGTAAAAACAAAGAGAGAGGAAGCTGCTCAGGAATGACCGATTACATGCCAAATGCAGATCCTGGTATTTATGTCCTGGAACATCCAAATAGACACACATATACACACACACACACACACATACTAAAACACACAAACACTGCATACACTTATTTTTACCCACCTAACAGCAAAGCGCACATTCACTCACTTGCACACACACACACACACACACACACACACACACACACACACACACACACACACACACACACACACACACACACACACACACACACACACACACACACACACACACACACACACAAGCCGAGGCAGTGCTGTCTAGTTGATCAATAGTTTCCTGTGCTGGGGAGGGGTGATGACTGCAGACAGCAGTCAAAGCCCTGAGGACCAGAGGGTGACACCCCTTATCAACTGAGCAAGGTGAAATGTCAAACACTGGATCTGGAGCTCTCTCTCTCTTCTCTCTCCTCTCCCCCTGTGAATCCCCCACACCCCCATTCTTTTTCTATGAGAAACTCTGTATTTTCTCAACTTCTTCCTCCATATCTCTCAGGCATTCTTTTTTTTTTTCTTCTGAATTTCTATCTCTGACTCTGACTCTTTCTCTCACCTAACTCTGAATTCCCATCTTTCTCTCTTTGTCATTCTCTCTGACTCTTAATCTCTCTCTTTCTGAACGTTAACCCCTCTCTACTACTCTCACTGAGCCGGTTTCTCTTTGTAAATCTCGGTTTCTGTAGCCCGTCATCTCTATTATCATATTCTGTTAATAACAGCCTCAGCCCTTTCTATTATCCATCTGTTTCTCATAATTTTTTTCAACAACCCTTTGCTCCATTCTCTCCACATGCTCTTTCTCAATTTTTCTCTCCCTCTCTCTGATACTTTTGTGGGATTTTTCCTACACTAAATACCATAACCCAGCATCTTTTTTCTTCACTTTTACACAGAAACCGCACCACAGCAGAACAGCCTATTGAGCAGAACACAGATATAAATATGAATTTGAATATTGTGACAATGTTTGTGAGGGTGATTCAGTGCTAATCTGGCTTATATGCACTCTGCATGTCTTACACCCTGTCCATTTCCATGGCCCTGAGCTTAATAACAACACTGTAGGATTAGTGCAGGGTGACTTCACACAATAAAAAAAAGAGAAAGAAAGAAAAAAAATGCCAGTCTTTCTTGGATGAAAACGTTGTAGACAGCTGGAATACAGACACATGATTAAATAGAGATTCAGTTAAAAGCCAAGGATACTTGTATTCATTGACTACCACATGAAATAAATGCAGGGATAGATTACTTGATATACGTGTTAAAATAAAAAATATATATATGAAATTGACTAATAAAGAAATGTGACCAAAGAAAATACAGAAACAAATTCACCCTTCTTTTGTTTTTATTGGAAAACATGCCTCTCCACAAACACATCTTCTCTTTCTGACCACTGCATAACATTTGATTTTAATTCCTCATCTGGCAAAAGGATTATTATCCTCAGATTGGATTTATGATCTCAGTGCTCAGGCAGGTTTATCCAGCCACCATATGTAGAATTATCATTAGAGCCATAATCCCCTGCAGACCACTAACACACAAAAACACATACACACCCTCCACCGTTAAATGCCCCGTGATGACGGTGATTGGCAGTTAGAAAACATACAGATGTGAAAGCTCACTATCAGTCAAAAAACATAACTCTGCGTGTAAATGGTTTGTTTATGCTTGGTCAGTCCAGAATAGTGATATGAAATATAAAAAGAGTGAAATAAACAGTGGGTGTAAAAAAATACCCTCATGGTGTTTGAAGAGATGTAATGGGAGCGGCTAATAAATGGTATTAGGGAGGAGAGAGAGTATATTATTTTCTTCCTGTAGTCCTTTTTAAATCAAATTCTGTGAGCTTTTCTGTGTTTTTCATTTCACTCACTCACTCACTCTCTTTAACCTCCATTCATTCACTCACTCTCATACCCATTAACTCAGTCTCTGCTTCAATCGCTCCCAACTCTGCTTTATTTGCCCTAACTGAGGCAACATCACATCTCCAATTTGAAACACCTGAATACTTCCAGAGATTATTTCAAGACGATATTAAATTGACCACACCTCTTGAATGTGGCAGTAAACTTTGTTTCCCCCTGTAATCCTAGCATCAGCCTTTAGGCCATTAGTAGCAATATTAGTAATGTTCAAAAGCAGAGGTGAGATGCCTTCTTACCTGATGTTTCATCAACATCTGATCAGCAGTGACATAAAGGTCACATGGTTAATTATATGAATGATGAAACCCCCTGTGCCAATCAATGTAACTTTGGTCATGATGCTACTCCAACATTTTGTCAAAATGTGATCAGCTTTGTCAGAGGATAGTTGAAAAAGAACAGATGTAGACTTTCCCCAGCTACCTCACCATTCAAAGCCCTTCTTTAACCTGTCTCACCCCCCTTCATCTACATCTCCACCTCATGACAGGAAGGGATTTAATAAGTGAAATCAATACAAGATCAAGGCTTTCACCTGAATTCAACTGGTCAATCTATTTCAAGGAAAGAACACCTGTTCCTAATCTTTCATGCAGCGAGTGCACATCATTACTGATTCATAGTCCCCACCATCCTCTCTCTCTCTCTGATAAGTCATCACCCCCCTCTCCGTGACTCCCCCAGGCTTCACCGTCTCTAATCAAGGCCTAATGAGCCTAATTGGTCGTTAAAACATGCCAGAGTATGACACAGCGGTGCTACAGCGTCTGCCATATGGTCTGGATTGGCCCGAGGCCCCCGAGCTGCCAACTGTTCCCCCGTCATTGCCTGAACTGTGCTGTCTGACTGACAGCGTCTGCGATGGGAGTTTCTCTCCTGTTGATGATTCAGCACTCAACACAGCAACTGAATGGAGCAGGGGACAGAAGTGTGTATGTGTTGACTGTTGACTGACCGACACGCTTTCTCCATGTTGTCATTCACAACTTGCCCTTCAAGATGTAAACGCCAAACTGGAGGTGAATACAAGTATCTAAATCACATGGCAAATGTTGCCAAAATACTAAAGTGTAAGGCTCCAACTATTGATTATTTTCATTATTGATTAATCTGAACATAATTATTTTTCCTTCGAAAAATCATGTAGTGATTGTTAGTGTGGAATGAGTGTGGAATCTTTTTGGTTGTAATTTTCATTTTTTTTATTATAATATTGAAAATGTATAAATGGATTTTTCTTGTTCTTCTTTTTTTCTCAAGCTGTGGTTATTGAAATAGGTTTTCATTTTATCTCTGGAATAAGCCCACTTGGGTTACTGTCCTGGTCAAATATAATTTTTTGGGCCATGTCAAAAAAAAAAAAAAAAACTACTGAAAAAAGGTTTCCGCATTTTAGCTGCTGGAGCCCGTGAATTATTCACATAAAAGCGTTTTCCATTACTTGATAAACACTACATTGTTAATCAAAAATGATGACGATTGATTTTTCTGTTGATCCACTACTCAATGCATAATGATTGTTGTAATGATTGGTGGACTTATTTCACATTTTACCTTCTATAATGGGATCAGAAATAGAACTGATACGGATACGAAAACATTGCAATATGATAGCCTTTTTTATTATATAGAATTTTTCATTGTTCTTTCGACTATTACCTTTCGACCATACTCTATCCTCTACCAGTGACCCTTGCTCCAGGGCAGAGAAATGAGTAGTAATGTTAAATTTCATGTGAGCTGCATCAGTAATGTGTTGACTTCACAGTGCTGCATGGTTCACTAATTAATTTGCCTCTATAAACTAGGAGCTGTGAGGCCTTCTGCCCTCAGCCAATTTACTTGTGACCTTAATATGACCCAAGAACAGCGCAGCGTGGCTGGGTTTTAGTGTGTGTGTGCGTGTGAGTGCGTGTTTATGTGTGTGTGAAGAGGTTGAGCATATTTACCAAAACAAGGAAGTCCAGCATCTAACCAGAACTGATTATGTAAATGATGTGTTGGCAGCTTCGATACCACTCGGTTTTGAAGTGTGTGTGGACACGTGAGTGTGTGTATCATGCAACCAGGCTAGAATTGATCCCATCCCTCAAATATTCAAAGGGAGCCCCACCAGTTTTCGGTCACCATCGCTGAAATGATGGACAGTACAATTATTCACTTGATGCAAGATTCAAATACGAGCACAGTTCACTCAATTCTGATTGCAGCTAGAGAAATAAATGAAAACTTTTCTTTTTTTCCCAAGGATGAAATGTTACATTTTCACAATTTGGACATGCCGGAAAAGGCCAACAGGTCAAGAAACATGACTGGTCAAATGGTCAGCCAAGTTAAAAACAAGACAATAGTTTAGCAAGATGATCAAAACCACATCATTTTGAGGCAAGAAACCTGTGTGATTACTGGTATTTGTTGGCTCGACTGGCATTTTCTATTGACATTGTTACAGTATGTTCCGTCATCTCAGTCATTAAGTTGGTGAGCAACATGTATTCATAAAAGAATGAGGACCCAAAGTACAAAACCAAGACACAATTTGCAATAAACAGGATTAACAATTTAATGCTTCTGTCACAGGCTTTAAGTCTTGTTTTTTAATCCCTCAACACTTCCCTTAATTATACCTTCCTTGTCTTTCCCTCAACTCCCTTTTTTCCGACTGATGTCTTCATCAGTGATAATTCCGGGCCCATGCAGAGTGCGGCCCGATGTCCCTGCCAGTAGATATAAGCTGATTGAAGGCAACCCACGCCTGTCAATACCGCTTGCTTGTATTTGCCTGCGTCCCGCCTGCCTCCAACACAGTTGATTATTGGAGACCTCTCATAGCAGTATTGAGCTGCTGTCCCCACTCTTGTTACCTAGCTGATATTTTCATTGTTTATATGCAGATGGAGGTGGGCTATTGAACAACCAAGACACTCGCCTCTAATGGTAAACAAACAATCGGAGTGGCGTGCAGAGTGAAAGTGAGGTCAATAGAGTTGATTAATACACGTGAGGGGACACATTATGGACATTGCGATCTATATTATTCGCTTGTCACATCCTCGGTGATGTTCGAATGAAAGGTCTGTGAAAGATGGATGAAATGTTGGATATAGACGGGGTGAAGATGAACACAGATTAGGGAAAGAACAAGTTTAGCTTCAGATCACTGTTGGAATTAAATATAACATCTATATGCTCCTGGTCTGTAATTATGTTAGATGCACTGACTCTATGTAATTTTGTGCACTTTTATTTGATTGCAAAACTGTAAAATAACTTGAGCACAAGTTGTCCGACATTTCTTTTCAGTTAGCGTTGGCTCAATATAGCTGATTGGCCCCTTTGCAATCAGCCACATCTACATCTGGCTACTGCTGTACTTTCTTGTACATGCAGTGTTCCGCAATGCATGTTTCTTTGACAGATATTAAATATGCCTTTTTTCACTCACCACTTTCTTTAAGTGCCTTTAATAGTTCCATGATCCCCCTGTTATGATTTTTCTTCCATCATTCTGCACTTCTTCTTTGTCCTCTCTTTCACCTCAGCTGCTATTCTGAAAATCTTTTAATTTGGTTCATCTGTTTGTGTTCACTTCTGATGATGTGACAACTTGAGTGAAGTTTCCCATAAAAGCACACAGACATTTTGGTGTCAGAATATATGAATGCTCCCAAACAATACTGGCCTACTCAAAACCACATGTCTGGTTGCAAACTTAAACAAAAAAATAAATGGAATTATATCTTCTTTTTTATATCTGGCCATGTCTTACAGAAGTTCAAGCAATTGTAAATGAACGGAGCAGCAGTCTCATCTGTGATGTGAAGTTTGAAAAACATATACTTCTCTTTTTCACCTTGAAGGGACTGGGACAAGCTAACCCATACATCAAAATATATCAAAGGAAGTCTTTTGATGGAACTTTAAAGTGAAAGGAGCCGTGTGATTGGGCAAGTGATGTACTGAAACTAAAAAACACAGTTCAACTGATGTTTCAATGCCTTAGAGTTTAGTCCTCAAAAGACAGGCAGAAAGCATGAAACCATGCAATCTATCTGTAAGCTTATGACTTGCATAAACCCAATTAAAATCTGAGATTTCTGTGGTTTAATGTGTTTTGTCTGGTCCTTTTGTGTGGCACTTGACTTGTTAAGGTCAGAGGTTTAGTTTACACAAAGGAGCTTGATATAGATGCTGAGACATAAAAAAGTAATTTCTTAGCGCTCCAGTGGATGCTTTGAATGAAACAAAATAGTTCCTTTAAATGTGATTAATACGAGATTGGGACCACTTTTATAGCCTCTCAACGGCTCCCATCAAAGTGACGCATAAGCTGCTAGCTCGTAGCTAACGGTGCTAATGGTGCAAACTAAGGCAAAAATGCTGATGGAGCTAACAGTGTTAACAACACACGAAGAGGGAGAATTACTTCCTTCTCTGCTCAGGTAGACAGTTTTTACATAGCAAATTGTTGATTTCTGCTATATTAAAACTCTGAATTTCATATATTAATCCTTTTAATAACATCTCATGTGTGTCTTCCGTTTAATTGCACCCTGAAATAAAATCTCAAATGGATAAAAATATACATTTTCTTTGGTCTTACACTGACACTGTGATGTGAAAAGAAAAGGCACATGGATTAGATGCTCACCAATCTGTGAGCAATAAATATTGTCCTTTCAAATATTGTTGATTATCTCTTCTATGTCACACACATAAGTATACTCTTCACATGTTACTGAAGTGTTTATGTGTATATGTTGCTGAAGTATATGACGACCGTAAATATTCCATCCATCATGTCTCTCAGGAATAAAGCTGAAGTCTGGTGACCTCTGAAAGGTTTAACCCCTTTAAAAAGGTTAAACCTTGAAATAATTATTTTCATTACTTTTCAGCCAGTCCAATCACCCTCTCTCCTTATGGGAATCTGTGGATTAGTCCTTGGGATGTATGCTTTGTTTTTCTTATTGAGTCAATATCACCTCATGCAGTGTTTGAGGTTTTCACATAGGCGGTTTAATCACAGTAGAAAACAAAGTACTGCACCTATAGGCCATATGATACACAGGATGTAGGCAGGCTAAAATTAGCTTTCACTTAAGTGATGGTACCACTTACTGTACATCAACCCCACATACTGTGATGGCTTTTAACATTTCAAAGTTAATAACTGTTGCCTTTTTTAAAGTCTGCTGACGGCTGAGATACCTTTTTTTTCCAAGCTTTGCTCCTCCTCTCTATATGTATCTGTATTCAAAATAAGGTCAAAACATCAATTTTTTGACATCATTACTGCATTTGAGTTATGAAAGTGCTCAACAACACCACTAACACAGGCCTCATCTCTTTGTTTGTTTGCCAGAGATGCACGAGTCAATTAATCGGAACAATAAAAACAGAACCCCCATTTAACTCGTTAACCCACCATAGCCTGTTGTGATGTTCTCAGTGCCACATTTCCGTTTTCATTTGGCTCATTACTGCCTAAGTGGTGCCACAAATGGTCAGAATGATGTCACTGATTTGAATGAAGACCATGGGAGTGATTGGTTTAAATGCCTCTGTGTAATTGAATCGTGTTATCCAGATATGCAATTGAATTATGTTTACTTCAGTGGATGGGCTTGTGTACAGTGTGTGTGTGTGTGTGTGTGTGTGTGTGTGTGTGTGTGTGTGTGTGTGTGTGTGTGTGTGTGTGTGTGTGTGTGTGTGTGTGTGTGTGTGTGTGTGTGTGTGTGTGTGTGTGTGTGTGTGTGTGTGTGTCTCTGTGTGAAAGTGTGTGTGTGTATGTAGTGGGGAAAGAGGCGGGAGATAGAGATGGTTCAACAGAGAAAATTCACTATCTACGTCATTACAGCAGCAAGCAATTCAAACCAAAAAGGGAGAAATCAAAGGTCGTTTTACCCAAAACGGCATCATTTCTCACTTATTTCAAGTGGTATCTAACCATGCAGGTAGTTTAGGTTATATTTGCCTTGGATATGAGATACAATAGAGGTGAATGGAATTTTCTCTAAAAAATTAGTCCGTTTGTATAAAAAAACCTCTATTTCAATGTGAATTAGAATTATATTGCACATGTTTGCATAAGAAACCTAAATATTTATTGTAAATGTTTTTCTTGCATGAACAGGCTATTAGAATTTTTTCTTTGTTTTCAAACTGGTCAAAGATTTGGACATATAAAACCTACATACACTATAGGAAATACAAGCGTAGCAGGAGATTCATACATATCATGTCAACCACCCCCACCCCCCTCCCCTGCGCTCTCTCTTTCTTGCACACACACTTATACAGGATCACACAGCTCAGCATACACACGTGCATAGTGTGCTATCTGACTTGGCAGACCCCTAACTGTGACCAATCGGTGTGTGTAGAGTGCGGACAGTCGGATTATCTGAAGACACAAGCTCCATCTCCTCTGGTTTCCATACTGTTGTTTCAGTATGTCATTAGAATAACAATAACCACAATACATACAGCGCCATAAGCTGACATCCATCCAATATGCTAGAGCTGCAGGGGTGACGTCAGGAGATACAAGTGTGTGTATGTTTGTGTGCACATATACTTGTGTGTGCATTTGTCTCTGGCAAAGAATGGACAAGATGTTAATAACAGCCATCTTTGTCTTTTTAGACCGTAATCTTTTATAACACCAACAATAGTCTGTGTGTGTGTGTGTGTGTTTGAGTGTCTGTGTGTCACCGTCTAATTATGCAGCAGTGATGATGGCGGCGCGTGGCGTCCCTATCATGTGGCGAAAAATTGATTAGCTAAGGGTCACACACAGGAGAGCCTGAAGCGTGTCTGTTTTTGTGTGTATCTTTGTGCATTAATGTTTACGTGCTTGTGTGGTTGTGTGTTGGCAAGTGTGTGTGTAGTCAGACCTCCTAAGCTGAATATTGATGTATTGATCAGGCGCTTGTGTTGCTTAAAGCCATTTGCTCCTAGGGGAGTCCTTCTAACACACACACACACACACACACACACACACACACACACACACACACACACACACACACACACACACACACACACACACACACACACACACACACACACAGAGCATGGCTATTGACAACTGTGTCATCTTTTCTATGAGGACAATTGCTGACAACTGGCGTTGTTTCTCATCACATTGTGTCATTGTCTTATCAGACAGAGGCAGTGTGCTGCTACAAAGCACACCTGCCACACGTCCATTCACTGGGATGCTAATGCGAGTCCAAGAACATAATACCATTATAGAACATAATAGCCTTATGGCCCACCTATTGGCCTTCTACACGTGCTACTGTATTATGATGATGGCATATCCCAGATGTGATTTTTCGGGGAGTTTAAAGTGAACTGGCAACAAGAGAAGAGGGCATGTCAACAAAAGTCTATGGTATGAAATGCACCTGGAAGCTGGTCACAGCACCTGCCTTGCTTTTGTGTAAAAACAAAGCACATGGTTGCAGTAATTATGAGGTATGGGCGTCAGGTGGCCCATAGTGGTCAAGACACATACCGTATAACTGCATTCTCCACTGTCCAATTCTAACTGAGGGCCTTTGTGGCATATTATACCCTCTTTCTCTATGTAGTCTGTAGCTCTACTGCCACGTCAAAGATAAGGCCAAATATAAGGCCAAATAACAAAACAAGAAAAGAAAAAGAAGTCGGTAAATCTAAGAAAGAACACTGTCATTTGTTATATTCTTTAAACGCACATTCGTAATTGCTTATCATTTATTAAAAAAACCAAAAACCTTAAAAAAACGTACTTAAATGATAGAAATTCGAAGATAAACTATCCAAGATCAACCTACGGGTTTTCTGTTGCCCGCATCTGTTAGTACATTAACATCATTTTCATTGTAGCAGTTTATTATTGGGATACAAATGGAGTGAGCAAACTACAAAGTACAGATGGTGACAAATTAAAAGAGAAACCTTATTAAATTAGTGAAAAAAATAAGCTAAACCTGCTAATGTGAGTTTAAAGTGTTTGTCTCAGTAGGAAAAACTTGGGAATCCAAATTGCTCTCAGTATATCAACCAACACAGAATAAAAAAACACTTAGAATAAATCAATGATTTTTAATAAGATCAGAAACAATCTCTTTAAACACAACATCAATCACATGCTGTCATTTCTGCCTCCCTCTGTGTGTGTTTATATGGACTACCATTTTGATGAATAACCACCAAAACGTGCAATGATTCAGCATCATATGCACTTTATCAATCAAACAGCCTCTTAGAAGCACAAATGCAATTAGCTAATGTGTTTGCCTAAACTCATCAGAGGATGCAATTAGCAAGGGGAAACAGATAACCTTGCATCATCTATCAGAGAGGTGGCAAGCAAAGAGGAAGGAGAGGAAGAGGAGGAAGGAGAGGTGACAGGAAAGGGACACATTTGTAATGCAAAAGACATAATCTGCGAACAGGACTAAAGAATAAACTTTGCTGATTGAAAAAGGTCTTATCTATTGCACCGAACAATCCATCTCCACCCTCCTCCCCCTCCCACCCTGTGTCTCTCCTTTTTCTAATTACAACAGATGGCATTGAAGTGGCAGCCGGAGCATATTTCATCGGGAGGGAATAAAAGCAATTAGACATTCAATTTGGAGTGTAATTAATCCTACATTAAAGCCTTCATTAGTGATCACTCGTTAGTGAAACATGCCTCTCTGAGAGGCCCAATAATAGCCCTCTCCGTCAGGGGATCAGCGCTAAGAGGGAAATCAAACAAGGTTAAACAAAAGCCATTGTTCCATTGGCGGAGAGACGAAGACAAATGAGGTGGTTAGGCTGGTTCGACTCACTGTTTTACACACATTTTCCAACTCAAAGCTGTTTTTCTGGTTAAAGGTCTTAACTGTTAAAACTCAGGCTTAATGTGATTGCCTCCTAAGTCAGTGCTTCAGCACTTGAGTTCCCTCTTAGGCTTGGATCACACTTAATGAATTTGAATGCGGGACTCTCTGATGAAAGTTCATTCATTCCAAGTGAGGAAATTTGTTCCTGTGGCATGGTTCTTATACAGATGCATTGCTTTACAATGAAGATTTTCTATCTATACACATGACTTCTTTTTTTCGTGTGCTTTGGAAATGTTAATCCACAAGATCCTTGTTTTTTACCAGTTTGTTTGGTGACATCTTGGTTGACAAGCAGTCATTGCTTTGCAATCATATCCATGGCCGGTACTGTGACAGCTTTACCTCTGGGATTTCTGTTGAGTAGGGTTCTGTTGAGTTGGAGTTTCAGTAGGTTGTGCTCTTAAGTGTCTTTACAGACATGATGGCTGTCGCCGCTGAAATAAACCACCCATTTCTACTTCTACGTGGTTGAAACAAACCACAGTTTTATTTTTTCAAATACTTCCAGATACACTCAGTAAAACATTTTAGCTTTAACAAATTGAGTAGGCCTACTGCAGGAATGAAGGCCAGCACAGCTAATCATTACAACACACCTATAATGGTGTCGATAAGTGAAACTCACGTCATGTGTAGAAGGTGAAAGTCCAGACTGAGATGTTTTTAGACTGAACAGCACAGAATCATTACAAGCTGAGAACACAAAGTTAATCCTACTTTATTTGCTATAAATTGTTTTCTTTTTAACACGTTTTCACCTGGTTTGGTCAAGGCCGTTGTAGTGTAGTTGTCATTTATACACTAGCACATGTAGGAAGAGGAGTTAGTTACAGCCTGTATCTCTCCCACACAGATGCTGCTGTCAGAGCAGGAAGCATCTTAAACACAAGTCTTTTTATGTTCCCTCTGAGGTTGTTAAGTTGGGGTCATACCTGTAAACAGCACTTTTCTTATCATGGTTAAATTATAGTGTCATAGTGTGTAGCACATAAAACAGGCATTGTTTCTGTCTGTGTTTATTTCCATAAAAAACCTTTGTGTGGGCGTCCCTTTTCTGGGTAATACAGACAAAAAACAGCAGCTTCACATTGACAGTTTCAGGCTTATAACAACGATAACTCCTTCTAGAGGGATAGTGACGTATTACACATCAAAACATACATACAAACACCTTGATGAAACCCAGGCCAAACATCCTGGACCCACACACATCAAGCGATGTGATGGTCTGATATGATGAAACCAGTTGAAACCTGCTTCAGGTGTTCCGTATCCAGTTGCATGCATGCATGTGTCGTTTTTGTGTGCTCTGTGCATCCGTGTGTCCCCAAGAGGGGATTGAAATCCAACTCTGATCTCAGCCAGGAGTCAGGTGAAGGGTGGCAACAAGGAAGAGTACCCACATGCAAAATTGACGCGAGGAGGTGAGGAGCGAGTGAAGAATGGAGTGATGAGAGGATGAATAAAACAAAGTCTGTCTCTGACTGGGGGGTGCCTTCAAGAATTCTAAGACTTCATTTACTCTAGAGGACGGTCCGTGTGAATGTGTGTGTGCAAATGTGCACAAGTGTATTTCCCCATGTATCTGAGATTTGCTGTGTGTGTGTGTGTGTGTGTGTGTGTGTGTGTGTGTGTGTGTGTGTGTGTGTGTGTGTGTGTGTGTGTGTGTGTGTGTGTGTGTGTGTGTGTGTGTGTGTGTGTGTGCTGTCCGTGGGCATAAGAGTAATACAATATCCTTACAGAGGGCAGTGCTTGAACAACAGGAGAACGGCAGAATCAACAATGGAAAAAGAGCTGTGTCTCCAAATAGTCATCTGGCTAGTGCAAGTGTGCGTGGCTATATGGATACATGTGTGTGCACATGAGGGATGTCTTTTTTTATGATTAACACTATGCTCTAATTTCAAACACATTTTCATCCTTAAAGTGTGTGCATCAATTAAACATTTAGGGCTTTTGTTCTGGCTGGCTAAGGAGGACTGGTGTCTCATGAAGAAAGGCAAAAATCTACCAGTCAGACAAAGAAAATTAGAAAACCGCTGAGGGCATCTTCCTGAGATAACCAGGATTCCTCTCATGCGAGACTTTGCTACATAAACATATGGAAAATAATATGTGAATGCACAAAACAGTCCTATTAGCTTGTAAGTACTGGACTTCAGTTGTATCCAGTGTGATCAACACAACGGCTACACAAGAGGAGGGTCAAAGGACAGTCAGCACTTTGATACATACATGATTTAATGCACAATACCAGGACAGAAAGCAGTCCAAAGTTTTGTGAAAATATTTTGTTTGCTCACATCAGTATTTACCAAATAATTCAGCATGGCTTTCTGATGGATGGGAACAGTGATTGGAAGAAATGAAAATGAATTATGTGTGAACATAAAGCCCCCAAAACCAAAACAGAGTAATTAGAGCTTTATTTTGGAGGTAAAAATATGTGGTACTATAGGAATCTTTTTCTTTGTCTCTCTGTCTCTGTCTCTCTCCCTCTCCCTGCCGCCTGTATGGTAGCGGCGAGGATTTAGGAGGATGCACAGTTTGTCATTTGGCCTGTGAGACAGATACTAAGAGTTTTGGCTGTGACTTATTTGAGCTAATGGTCCAGAACATTGTGAGCACCCCCACACCCAGGGGCAATTTCGTAGGCGCACTGGGCCGGTACAAATGGCCCATGGTATACCTCCATGGTCAACACACACATGCCAGGCCCACGCACATGCACACGTCAGCACGCACATGCACTTACTCACACATGTACACGCACGCAAAAAGCACTCACAACTTCACATCGCTCCCCATATCTATATGTCCGGCAGAGGCCGTACTGGCCAATGTTAAAATTGTGATAAATTCCACATATATATATATTTAAACAAAGAAGAGGATGTAAGAGGGAGTAAAAGTAATAAGACTGTCAGACACAGGAAGAGGCAGTGTGTGATACATATAATGAAAAAGGGATACAAGAAACATACAGTGAAAGAGAGAGATGGACAAGCATATCAAGAGAAAGGAGATACATATGAAAGGGAAGGTAAGATGAAGGCTGGTGCAGAGCAGCTAAGCAGAGCCAGGTCTGGTCAAGTGGAAGAAACTTCCTGAGGAAGAAACGTAGAGTATCTGTGATTAGACTGTCTGACTACATTTCTGCAGTGATATGGTGTCTGAGAAGTCCTCTAATTCCCTTTGAAAAGTCCACTCCAGACAAGACATTTCAACACAACATTTAGACTGTCTGAACTCTCAGCAAGCGGCGGGAGTGACTGGTCAATTATTTCCCTCTGGGGAGGACAGACAAATCAAGCTTTTGCATTGAACACACAAACACATTCTGACATGAGTGTAAAAAGGCATTCACATGCACACACAGAAACAAGCACACACTTCAACACCAATGCTCATGCACATAAACAAAAGCATTTTCCTGATTTCCAAAGCGCTGTTGGCGTGCACACAAGAAAACATCAAGCAGCATGAAATCAAGTTAAGAAGAACTGGACTGTTTTGAAAAGCCTGACTTAAGTTAACCAGCTGATTCAGGTTTAGTCCGTTCCACAAATCCTGCTTCCACCTATTCACAATGAAGAGGACATGGCTTTAGGCTGAAGGAATTGGAACATTTGAGCTATTTGGAACTAAGAGCTATTATCGTAAGTCAAACCAGTGTACTATTTGCATTTTTGTGTCCAGACGTGCTTAGTGCTCCTTTGGCACACTTGAAAATGGCCTAAGATGACATATAATATAATATAGTATAAATGGGGGTATCAGAAGTTTGGAGAAAAGGCATTGCAGCAGGTTTGTTAAAGGGCTTTGGTTACTGTGTAGTAACAGACACAGACTTTTAGTTTACCTGGTTTACTTGTTTATTCTCCTTCTGCTATACGCTCCACTTCCCCTTTTGGGACAAGCTTTTTTCTTAAAATGCATTTTTATTCAATAATAATAACTGACATTCTTGACCCATATTTTGTAGTATAACTCAATTTTAAAGCTCTGAAAAAACAATAACAAGCAATTTCAAAATGTTCCTTCTTTAATGGTTGGTGACATTTTGTCCCTTTGTGGTTTGTATACAAATGGCTAGCTGACACACACACACACACACACACACACACACACACACACACACACACACACACACACACACACACACACACACACACACACACACACACACACACACACACACACACACACAAAGACACACACGCAGACACAAACACACACCCAGCATGCATACATAGACTAAGTGCTCTTACAGTGATGAACTGTCTGGCCGTGGTACGACTCAGACTCAGCCTATCACCATGGCAGCACATGATGTCAAGGTGTTCTATGGTCTGTGTGCGCATGTGTGTATATTTGTGTTTGTGCATTTGTCTGTCTCACTCAGTGTGTTACTCTAGAAAGGGAATCCAAATAGACATATGTGGGTTGCATTGTTTTGTTTGTTGTTTAGTTGTCTGTCTTCTTCATTATCATCAGGTTTTTTCTGCCAATATCGATGTTAAACGATATAATCTTGTGATAAAATGTTGATTTTGGGATTAAATTACAGTGCAGAGCTTTAAAGGACTGACAAATGATAACAAATACTCCATTCATTGTCATTGTCTATGGTATAAATTAAGACACATCCAGAATTTGTGAAACAGAGTTAAAGCGGGCTTTGCACAGATCTTAAGCTGAGCTGGATCTGCTGGTTATCAATGAACAGGAAATCTAGATAATGTTTCCTCCTGGACAGAATGTTCTGCAAATTCTGCTTTGTACAACTGAGGTCCACATTAAAAAAACACATGTCTTGAAAACATTGTGATGAATGAGGCAAGTAAATAGTTGAGTTGCACGAAAAACAAGAATCTTGCACAAACCAGAACAACAAAAGGGAAAAGACAAACATTAGATTAGACACTCAAAATGGAAAAAATATGTAGGCATTGGAAAATGATTCCTTGTCACTGGTTGGATGCACTGTTTCCCAGTCTGCGACAAACAGAAGTGCTTATTCTACCTGTTTTCCACTGTTTTGCAGTGGAAAAGTGTCTGTAACTTGATTACTTTCATTTGTTTTCCACCACAATATTGCACGAGGTGCAAAACAGTTTTACCCTGCTTTGGTGCCGTACGTTATGGAATTGCCTGGCATGTTCTAGAAGAGTATTTTTGGTTGGCTAATGTAAGATTGTTAATTACGCACATGACTGCACCTTCACAATAAGAAACAAGGAAGTGAGTTTGAGGACGTTTTTTGTGGGCTACCCCTGAATTTTATGGAAAAGTTTCTTTAATTGGAACAAATTGCAAGGTCACAAAAAATTTACAGGGAATGGTTAAATTTGCAGCAATGCACCATCCTGAAGGAGCTAGATTTAATCAACAGATGTTTCCATATTCATTTTATAATACACTCATGCCATGTGCACACCTTCAAACACCCCCCATCACACACTCATCCCCTCACCACTAGCCTCAGGGAACTCATGGGGAAGCTCAAAGGTTGCATTATCTTTCTTTTTTTTTTAAACCCCAAAGCAAGAGGCACAGAAGACTCGAGGTTAGGCTTGTTATGTTTAGCATGCTTCTAATTTTGTTCTGGCCCGCACATTAGAAAATATAATTAACCAGGATAGTTTGAAAACACTGCAGGGTACGTCCTTGCAATTGTCAGATCAGAGTCCAATGGAGCCGGAGTGGGCCCTGTTCATTTTATTTTCATTTATTAGCACATATCTCCTGGAGGTATTTAAACTAACGAGGTTTCAGAGGGCCTTGGCTGAGCTTTATGTGCCCTGTCATTATTGATTTCACTGAGCACTGGCCCTGATGAGGACAATACACACTGCTCTGTTTTGTTGCTTATGAGAAATTAGTACACCATGGCCTTGTTCTGTGCGGGGAGACGATCATGTGCTGCAATGACAGAAATGATAATGACTCATCGGAGGTGGTTGTGGAGAATGATGTTTGTCCAGGCGCAAATGAACGACACAAAAGTGAATAATACAGAAGTAAAATGTTCCGTATAAGTAGCCAGTATAAGTGCTAATGATTGAGACAAGAGCTGGTGTCAGAAGGTACCTTGTACAACTAGCGCATAGAAAGATATTTTTTGTAAATTGAAAAAGAAAAATATAAAGGACTTCCCTGTAATTACTGTGGATGTTTTTGTCATTCTTGAATGTTACTTGGAGCAAATGTGCTTTGTATACACCCAATATTGTCCACAAAACCACCATTAGTCTGCTTACAGTCAGCCCCTTAGTGCTTTTTTAACCTTTTGTAAGCTGCATTCATATAATACAGCAAATAAAAGTTGCTGTATTAAGCTCTGGTCATAATGCTAAGTGGAGACTTGTAATTAATTCTGTACCTTTCAAGGTTTCAAAACCTTGACATTTTAAGGCGACCATCTGGCAACATTTTTTAAGAGTTTGCAGCCAATAAAGGCTCTATTTCCAGGCTTATTTTTTTTGCTCCCACAGTAACATTTCCCGGGACAAAGTTAAATTTCGTCATTAAATAAAAACATCAACTTGGACTAAGGATTAGAGCAGAATTGTTCAGACAGCACACATTCTTGAGAAGTCCACTGTACTGTAGAAGAAACATTTTCCCTAGTGACAGTAGCATCAATGGACCAGAATGCAATGCATCTGCATCTGCGTTTCAACATTTTCATTTCTTGAAAAACTGTCTTTCTAATACTTATTCTATGCAGAAAGTTAATCCCCCTTCTCTCAGGCTTGTTGAAAGGGCCAAACCAGTACTTGTGGGCTAGATATTTCCAACAACACATGACCAAACATAAACCATTTCATGTTTTAATGAAACACCTCATACATACCAAGAACTGGAATATGTTCAAATGCTTTTTTCTAACCATTTAACCTGTGCATGGCACTTACTCTGATGTACCTAATGTGCTTTCATAATGTCACAGTAGTGTTTACCCTTCCAAACAAACATGCCAGCTTTTCCATGGATATGTAAGTCCCATATGTACTTGCCCTTGCAAATATACAAAGCAGCACACAATACCAACCGTATACATGACCCTTGAGCTAGACATTCAAAGGCTTTGTACATTCCCTTCAAAGCCAAGACTATTGAAGACGTAGGCATGAAACACACACAAACACACACACACACTCAACAAGCACATACACCGAACAATAAGTATTCAATCAAAAGCTTTATAAATGTTGAAATATTTTATGATTTGTGGAAGGTTAAGAACATATGCGTGTTGTACTTTACTTGTTGTTACTTTACCTTGACTATGGCTCTTAACACCGTCTATTTATCTGTTATTTTGCCAGTAAGTGTGTGTGCGCATGTATGAGTGTGTTGTTGTTTTGCTGTGTGTCTCCATGCAGGTAATTATAAGATATGACTGGGGACAAATTACTTAGTCTCTGGATATGCTGTAGGTAAGGGACACAAGTATGTAAGTACTTCCTGTAAGTCGCTTTGGATAAAAGCGTCTGCTAAATGACTGCAATGTAATGTAATGTAATGTAAAGTATGGTTGAGAATGAAAGTAAGAACAAGTCGGAGATCCCTCTGCATGATGTAAAGAACTAGAATCAACATTAAATGTTTAAATGTAGAATCAACATTAAATTAACGGATCTCTCTCCTCCTAATCTCAATTTTCCATCAAGGTAAACATCTCTTACCATGTTGTTTCTGTTGGTAAACCATTCCTGCTCTTCCGACATCACAGGCTCAGATTTTTCACAGTCCACCAACACAGCACATATACCAACTATGTGGCCTATAAGTTATGATGGACCTAAGTCAACAGGACCAACTTAAAGAAGTGGAGAAAAAACCTCGGTTACACCAGTATTCTCCTTTGATACCAATCTTTTTGGATATTCATCCATTGCTACAAAAGAATAATCGCTAACAGGCTACACATTTGTTGCATTTGAATGATTGTTTGTCTGCATTTTGGGGTTTATCTTTGTGTTTTTTTCACCCTCGTTCCTGAAAGGTCATAGTACCTCATCCTGCTGACATTTAGAACATTGATAATATTCCCTCACATATCAATTTCACCTATTTTCTCATCATTCTCGTTTCCCCCCTTGCAGAAAATGGAATCATTTGTGCTTTCAGCAATTTGTTATTGATTGGGAGAGCTCTGGAAATAGAGGGTAGCCATTATGGCAATGCTGCTGCTACGGTTAAATTGAGTTTTAAGCAGGCCTGCAAATGTATCATTTCACAGCCATAACACAAAAGCTTTTAAATCCATGAACCTCTGGATAGATCAAATGCCTAAAAATACCAGTATTCTCATTATATTGAGAGCTATTAGAATTTCTGCCGTTAAGAGGTTTTTTTTTGTAATTCTGTAGAATGTGACAGTATGTGGCTGGGTTTCAGAGAAACCACAGTAAAGATTGATTCTCTGACTAGCATCAGGCCAATTCCAAATGTGCCATTGTTGGCTAAAAAACGGTGATTCAATGACTATTGATGCATTCCAGATATCTTAATCTCATGTACGCTGAATTCTTGGCCTGTTTGGTCACTGTAGCGGGTTTGGGAAAAATTAATAAATGATGTTGCCTATATATGATGTGTTGTTTATCTGCCTGTGGAAATGTTGATAGAATCAATACATGTCAAAGCATGTATGTATGTGCACACGCACACACACTCACACGCAAGGATGGTCAAAAAAAATACAGTATCCCATCAGTATGGGGATCTGTAATTCCCTTATAATAGGAGCTTGTATAGATGCTGGTCACAGAGAAGTGGTGGGCTGCTTTCTCCTGCTCTCGACATCTACCCCCCAGCCCTCTTTCGCCCTGAACCCAGGGGACAGTGCATCAGGCCTGGGCAAGAGAGGCAGTTGGAGCGCCTCAGGCTGGGTCTTCACCTCATCATGCTCTGGTCTGCTTGGGATACCAAAGAAACCACGGGCCTGTAGCACCTCTTCTTGCCGCTCATAAATAATGCTGCCTGTTAATAATGAATTAGTAATTACCCCAGCTATTTTATTTTTGTTGACCAAGGAGCAGAGGGGCTCGTCAATTAGTAGTAGCCCGTCTCTCCCAGGGCATATTCCTACTCCTAAATCCCCAGAGGAGGGTCGCAGGCTTTTTATGGCCTGTGAGGCAACCACCACCCCCAACACTTAAACTGGCCGGTTGGCCCTACAACTGTCTAACCTTTCAAACCCCCATATCCAACTGTCATTCTTCTCATAAACCAGAGAACCTGTTCTCACTCTGTGACAGGCACTTGCAGACTCAGACAAAGTTCATAATCCAAGAAAAAGGTTTTCAGCACTGGTGAAGGGCAGATATTCTCCGAATTCTGGATTAGTTAGTCTATAGTATAGCAGCGATCGGCAGAACATGCCAGGGGGTTGCACAATAAAACATTCATTCATCCACCCATCCATTTTCTATACCTTCTTGGAGTCATGGGGATTCCCATCTAATCCATCCATTTTATTGTATTTCAATGAAGAATGACCCTTTTTTGTTCATCTGTAATGAAGGCGATCATGTCAGTTGAATGTAAAAAAACCAATATTGTAATAAAGTGCGATGGAGGCCCAGTTGTCTTCAAAGCTAGAAGGTCCTTCTCTCAAACCCTACCCCGTCAGCTTGGTTTTCCCAGGATTCCCCAAAACATACTAGACTTCCATTTTAAATGAATCAATGGATTCCTGAATGATCCGTAGGGGTAAATCCTGGTCTGACCATGTGTGTGGTGGACTGCCAACCTGTCCAGCTTTGTTAGACAGGAGCTGTATCCAGTGCCTGAATGACCCAAGAGTATCTACTTTATGCCGTATGTGGCATTATCAGGATACACCTTATATATTTCTCTATTGCCACTGTTTATTCATTATTTCCTTTGAATAGAAAATGAAGATACAGCTGAGCCTTCAACGGAGTAGACACCCAAACAATTTAATGATTTACACGGCAAGTTCTTCAATATATGAATGATCTGAGTATGACTATGTGATTACAGACGTGTGTGTGTGTGTGTGTGTGTGTGTGTGTGTGTGTGTGTGTGTGTGTGTGTGTGTGTGTGTGTGTGTGTGTGTGTGTGTGTGTGTGTGTGTGTGTGTGTGTGTGTGTGTGTGGTTCTGTTCCTGTGCACATGGAAGCTTTCAGTTGAGTGGATTGTGGGTTTATATGTATATGTTTGTGTGTCTATGAATGCAAGCAAAGGTGTGTTTTTTGTCAGAGTGGGTGCATTAGCACAGCCGTGCATTCCGACCATGGTTGTGTCTTGCCTGGCCCATACTAGCCTTGTCTCCCTTTCCTCTAAAGGTTAGCTGTGTGTGTTTGGTTGTTGACCTGGAGAGAGTGTGTGTGTGTGTGTGTGTGTGTGTGTGTGTGTGTGTGTGTGTGTGTGTGTGTGTGTGTGTGTGTGTGTGTGTGTGTGTGTGTGTGTGTGTGTGTCTGTGTGTCTGTGTGTGTAAAAAGAGAGAGAGAGTCAGAATGCCAGACTCTTAATGATCCCTCCAGAGAGGGCTTGCTGTGTGTGTGCGCAGCGCTGAGGCCCGGACAGGGAAACTCGGGGAAATTGGCTATCTCTCTCAATAACCTCCGATGAAAGTCTGCCTCCTACCGGCTCCTCTGTCACTGGCTCCTCAAGACAGTAAGCCAATTAGACCAAACCCAGCCAAGGGCCGTGGCCTCTGTGAATGTGTGCATGTGTGCGGCTGTACAAAACTTAAGGGGGCAACGGTTCACAGAACTTACGGTTCGAATCGTATACTGTTTTGAGTCATGGATCGCATCAGCACGAAAAAAAAGAGTATAACTGTAAGAAATGCTCCATCATGGTTTTTGCTGCCGGTACCAACAGCTGATCTTCAATGAGCCGTATTAACTGGTACGAATTGTTTTTGTCTTTTTTTTACAGTTTTTTTCCCGGCTGTCCTGAAGAATAATTTAAATTGCCCCAAAAGTCTGTGTTAAGCGTCAAATAATCGAAATGTTATCCCATTACTTTGTTCATGTCATTTATATCATATACTGCTTAGAGCTAGTGTTAGAAACATAAACAGGTCATAATTCCCTCGCTAATATCTATTTTATATTGCCTTGAAGACAGCTCCTGCAAACAACTGTATTTTTCTCAAAAAACTACATTATTCAAGATATGAACTTATCATTTAAAAAGAACATAGGGTGGATGTCCAACCGAACTTAGGATCATGCTTGCTCTTGATTTTATAGCAAGAAACGAGTAGATTTAGCGATATATGGCTAACTACAGAGTAAAAATCAGGCATTGAGACCTAAAATCTGTTGATTACATTTACATATAGTTAGAGTCTTGAACCTACACAAAGTACTATGCATTTGGTGGCAGGCGATTCCGCTCAGTCTTTTCTAGGATAACTCTGCTAGCACTAAGGATATGTAATGTATTTTCCATTTACAGAGTTGGTATTGGCTGAGTTATTTGGAGCAGAAGGGAATAAATGGTTTGTTAGAATGATCAGTAATGGCTAAATAAGCTGTATGAGGTAAAAATGAGGTAAAGGTATGAGGTAAAATGCTTAATAATACTTAAACTGACATTTAATCAACAGGAAATCCAGTGAAACAGATGATGCAACATTGGCCGATTGACAAGTGATCCCCCTGGGTAGCCCCTGTGCAACACATGTAAAAATATGTTAAAATAGTGTATCTGTGTCCAAGGAGGCTTTCAAAAAGCAACATTTGGATTTTGGAAAATTCATAATATATCAGACATGTCATGCTATGAATGTTAGAATAAAGAAATGAAAATGATTAATCCCTCATAAATAATCGGTTTAGTATGAATGGATATATAGGTGTTGATGCTACTGATTACTCTGGCAATATTACATAATGTGTTTAATTTAGATAGCAGCATTTTGTAAGATTAGATGTCACTTTTTTTCTAATGAACGATATTGCTCTCTCTCTCTCTCTCTCTCTCTCTCTCTCTCTTTTGCTCCCCATCCTCCTATCTGCCTTTCTGAGATATTGGCCTGTCTGTTCATTCCATAACTCATACTTTACTCGTGACGCTCAATTAAACTGCATACATTAGGGGAGTTGATGGGGAGGTAGGACATTTGTAATCAAGCATATTTATTCTCTTTAATCACCCTCGGGACCTGGAGACCTCAGTAAGGCACACGCACAAGGATGCATGCAAATGCGTGCCCACACATAGACACGCACAGACAAATCCTCCAACAAACATGCACATTCACACATTTATAAATGTACACACACACACACACACACACACACACACACACACACACACACACACACACACACACACACACACACACACACACACACACACACACACACTTATCAAACGTTGCTGCTGAACTCAATCAAGACAAGCCTTGGCAGCCTTGACTCCGTTGCCCCCACAGCTCCCCCTCTGCGCCCTGGTCCCTCGACCCCAACCCCATATTAATGACAGCACACTAGTTTACATATTAATGAATAGCTTCGTTTTTAATATGCTGCTCACTAAATCACGCAAGGCAAGCAGACAGGCTGTTGGTGCTTTGTACTCCTCTGGTGGATATTAAAAATATATGGGGTGATTTGTATAGCATGCATGCCTGTAGGTGTTTTTGTAGGGTTGTATGTCACGTGCGCTGTGTGTATGCATATTCTGTATGAGAACATATGTATGTCAGTGAGTTTGCTAAGTGCTGGTAGGAAATTTGGGGATTACATTTTTGGATTTGTTTCAAGAAAATACTAAGCTAATAGATTCGTACGCAAGATAACAAATTTCAACATTGACTCCATATGCGTCTCTGCATTGCAGGAGTTGTTTCTTTCGTGGACACACAACTGTAATTGTGTGCAAATATACCACACTGTCACTTAATCTCCGGTCGCTGTCAGTAATCACATATAGAAGAGTGAATGGGATGTGAAAGGTTGGAAATAATTAGAAATATTCCCAAAGGCTGCTTTGTGACTGGGGCTCAATTGAACCTCACTTTTAATTAAGACGAAGACGGCAATACACCAACACTTATGATAGCGCCCATAAACATCCAGTTTTACATTGACATCATTCCATGCTTACACACACAGGCATATATACACACGTGTACTCACACAAACAGCAACACACACACAGACACACACTATCACACATTCCCAGTGAGCAACAGGGGAAATAAAGGCTTGGTTTAAAGAGGGCTTAGAGCTGTCCATGACCTAGAATGAGTCTATATTCTGTGAAAGTTGTGTGTATGTGTGTATATTTATTTATGTGCGGGCATGGCTTATGTATTTCAGGTCTTTCATGACACATTTATTTGTTTAGACGCAAGGAATAAGGGGAATAGAAGAGTAAAAGAGACAGCGAAAGACACAGAAAGACTAAGGAACTCTTATTCCGGTGCAACCCGGCCCTCATGAATGTGTTTGTGTGCATTCTGTGACCGTAAAATATTCTGCACACATTCTCACACATGTATGAAGTCTAATCCATTCACAGTGTCATTATGCATAGGATTCTCTCTCATTTTCCATTGTATGACCGCCATTAAGTACCCAGTACATTATTGAGCTCCCATCTACTAATGACAAAAATAGACAAAGGGAATAATCAGCGCTCCTCTCCGTCTTCGCAGCTTTCTTCCTTCTATCCATTGTGTATCAGTTCTCCCCTCTGTCCTTCTCCCCCATCATTTGGATAAAATCAAGGGACCGTCATAGTGTGTGTGTGTGTGTGTGTGTGTGTGTGTGTGTGTGTGTGTGTGTGTGTGTGTGTGTGTGTGTGTGTGTGTGTGTGTGTGTGTGTGTGTGTGTGTGTGTGTGTGTGTGGAGTGTTCATTTACATTGTTCCAGACAGTCTGTATTTTTCAAATGTGTATGCCAGCTAGCAAGTGTGTCTCCGTGCACGCTTGCCTTTGGTGTGTGTGTGTGTGTGTGTGTGTGTGTGTGTGTGTGTGTGTGTGTGTGTGTGTGTGTGTGTGTGTGTGTGTGTGTGTGTGTGTATCTCTGTGCATGAAGACCACAGACAAGATGCAATAATTGAAGGCCCTCCTGCAGATTTCACACAATCATCGTGGCCACACTGGAGGTGATGAAAGTGAATCAAAGATTGAAGGGAGAGTTGGTTTTAAAAAGGCTTTCAGAGCCCCCCCACCTTCCCCCATTCCTCAATTATCCCCACAATGGCTTATTAATACCATACCCTCCTTCAGTGCATCGCACCCTCTTTATTTTCCGTCTTTTTCTCCTTTCCACAGTACAGAGCCACACAGCGTTATATTCATATTACCCCGGCCTTCATATCTGACCAGATCTCCCTCATTGCTCTCCCCTTTCCCTCTCTTCCCCTTGAATCCATCCTGCTCTCCATCCTTGTCCTTCATATTTTTAAAAACCCACTGCCCTTTACTTTAATATCTGCCCAGATCTCCGTCACTGTCAACCCCCTTCCTCCCTCTTCCTTCGCTCAACCCCCCCCTCCAGTCCCTCCACCTTTTTTTAAAATCCTTTTTAATGAAACGGAGGACCCTGCTGCCAGCGGAGGTGATCCTCATTCGCCAGTCCCAGTGTGCACTGATTGTCTGTCTGCAGAATGGCTGAGGAGAGGGCTGAATAGGATAGATGAGTCTGTATTGGCCCTGCTGCTGTAATTCACATAATACTGCTGCTCCTATACTATTGCCACCACTGCTCTCCCTTTCTTTTCTCCCACTCCTTTTTCTCTCGCATAAAGAAAGATAAGGTTCACAGATATGATCCTGGAGATGAAAACACCCCCATTACCAAAAAAGTGAGGAGGAGCTGAGCCATTAATTGTTTGGCATTTGGTGTCACCACAACATATGCATGGAGCTCATGGCATGTATCGTGTCTAGGGGGTTCAGGAGGGAGGACGGGCGAGCTGGTAAGAAGGGAGGAAAAACAGGAGAGAAAGAGAGAGGAGGCTGTGTCTGTTATTATCCACAACACGTTTGCGTTTGATGTTGCCACTGTCATTTTCCCTCAATGTGTCTAGATCTAGCCAGAGAGCAGTTTCAGGATCACAGCAACACGGGGGAGAAAATATTGAATCAATGCTTCCGCCGGCTTTTGAAAGCAGGGTTAGCGTTTGATGCTGCGACATTGGGTGAGAGTGAGAGAAAAAGGAAAAATATGTACGAGGGAACAGTCACACTCTCGCTCTACCCCTCCCCTTAATTTTCCCCTCACCTTTTGCTTTCTTTCCATCTGTCTCTCCTTCCTCTCTCTCTTCACTGCTTACCGCTGTCATTGTCTCATTTAGCCTGTCTAAAATATAGTCTTCTTTCCCAGATGTAAAGGGGGAGAAATTTCGACACGTGTGTTACCTTTTCATCTACGAAGCGAGGAGAGGAATCTTGGGGGAAATCAGGTGTCTTAATGACAGCCGAGTGTGCAGCATGGGTAATTCCGAGCGCCGGCATTTGCAGTACACGCATTAAATTATTCACATCAAAAACTCATTGTTTGTTACCTGACAGAGCTGCGGAGAGAGGTGGAAGGATGATGGAAAAGCGTGATGAATTAAACATCAGGAAGATGGAGTGCCTCAGAGAGGGAGAAAGAGAGTAGCAAAAAGGAGGGAGGAAAGACAAGAAGAGAGGAAGGTGTTTAGAATCTAAAGATGCATTCTTGTCTTTTGAGAGAAGGGAGGTGGGGTTGAAAGAGTGTGTATGTATTTACATCTGTGATTTTATGATAATGTGAATGAGTGTTTATAGTACCCGTCTATTATCTCTGCCACCAATGACAGGCAGTCGGGATGTAAATCAGGAAGTCGAAATAGGAAGTGAGAAATGTAACTGCGCTACAGATCCGTATTTGTACAGCGAAGCTGCTCATTCATCCAGAAGTGAGTTTTATTGCAGCATTTTTCCACTCAGAGTCAGGAAAGGTGAAGGGGATGCTGCCATTGAACTATTACAGAAAATATCATAACACACTAGAGCTGTCTAACATTTGAACATACCGGATATTTTACAATTCCTTGATTAATCCATTTATTAGGTTTTCTAGAACCAAGTTATTGAATATAAATAATAATAAATGTGGGTTTAGAAAGTCTTTAATAGTATAGAAGGAAAAAGCACAGCAATCCTTTTAAGACCCAAAAACAGTGCAGATGGCGATCCAAAAACAGGTGTGATGACGTTGTGTAGAATGGCTCACCACAGAAAATGGAAAGTAAAATAGTACAAATACAGGTTTTGGTGCCCTAGAATGTCTAGACAAAGGTAAAAAAAAAAACTAGGGTTGCACGTAACTACTAATTCTACTTTTTTATTAATCAGTTAATTGTTTGGTCTTAAAAATGTCAAAGAAAATTGTAACAAATGTCAAAAATCATTCCCAAATGTGACTTCTTCAAAGTCTTTGTCCGACCTTCAGTTCACTAATTCATAAATCCCAAAAAATCTCCACATCCTAACAATTAAACTCAACAACTTAAAAATGTTTTATATTTTAACTGAAAAATGTCTAAGACAACTATGAAAATATGCAGATTAAGTCGATGAACACATTTTTTGTTGGGTAAAACTTGATGATTTTGTATTGTGAGTGTGAAGAAGTTGGGGTTAGACGATAGACCTACTGTAGCCTTCACCATCACATAAGAAGTAAAGGTTTTATTGATTCTGTGAAATACACTCAATGACAAAAAATAGAAGTACTGTAGGGGTGTTTCACATTTTTGACACCATTGTTATAAAACATAACAACTGGCAAATAAAAACCATCTCAGGCTACGGAATCTGTGTAAAACCCTTTAGAGTTGGTGCTAGTTAGCAGTTGTGGAAAAATTGAATTTCATGAGAAAAGACATTAGCAGCAAGTCTAGCAAATTAATGTTTTAGCATTCTTTAAATATGGATTAGATTTAATACTTCATGAAGTACAATGATAACAGCTTGTTTCACAGAAACATAATGTAGCACTTAACAATGTACTGTAATTAATACATTATGCTAAATTGTGCTATGTTAATTTCTGATCGAGAAATTAAAAATAGATTATACAACTAGTTGGAGTGTGTATCCTCTTGATTGGGGAGCAGAAAGCGAGAGGGGCAGAGCGAGGGGAAAAACATGTGCATTTATCAGAGGGTGATTAAGTTTAAGGCAATGATTCACTAAATATTTAACAGCTTTGCTTGGTGCAAAGTATATCATGAATTATAGATGGCAAGGATGAGCATGTCTTGATGTAAGACACTGTTTAAAGACTTAACCTACAATGAGGGAAGAGCAATTACCATTGTAATAAATGAGAGTGGAGTGAAAAAAGACCGTCTATTCGTTATTTCTAATTAATTTCTGAGGATGATCACAACGGGGGGAGAGCTTGGAAGGGGCCACGTCCATTAGTCTCTGACACTTTGGGGCCCTTTTGTTCTTGATAAATGGACTCTACGCTTCAAATGTCACACACACAAGAGCACACATGCACACATTTGCAGACACTCGCACACATGTGGTCACGAGAGTAGACAGGCCTTTGCATCCGTGTGCGCTTAAAAAACATGCACAGGCACAAAACAATTTTCACAAATGCAGCACCTACATATTTTTTCTTCCATGAATTTCAATTCTCGTGCAAACCGTGACAGCGGAGTCTAAGTGAAACCTCCCACTTAACTCTCTTAAGATGGTGTTTTTGATTAAAAGTGTCTGTCTGTGGGAGCAATTTCAAAGATGGATATTCTGGACAATCTAAATAAGGTTGATTTCACTATCAATATGCACGGGTGACTCTCTGTGGCTTTGCATATACGAACACCTTGGTGTGTATAAAGTGTCTGCATGCAGTACCGATCCTCAATGACAAATGTTTAGCCTTTAGCCTCTCTAGAACTACTACCATCCAACACCAGCCCACCTCACATATCCAACGTTTCCTCGTTGTTTCCTTGCTCTTGAATTTATAGAGGATTCTATGTCTTCCAGCAATTCCCTCACAGATTTCATTAGGGTTAGGAGTGGGGGGGGGGGGGGGGACCTTGATGCACCGCTTTTTCAACTTTCACTGTGCATTACTCGATGTCATATCACTAAGGAAGAGAGAAGAGGTGTACGCACGGGCCCTATATTCAAAGTCACTGGAGCATTCCATGTGTAGTGCTCTGAAATATTGATGAGTAAGCAAAAACACACTGCGTCCTGTCACTTTCAGGAACGCAGAGGAGAATGGAAGTCACAAGGAAGAAGGATGATGCCTCCCCTCTTTTTTTTTTTTTTTCCAGGCTGTAGTCATTTTAACTGTCAGTGGAGGTAATTCACTTTTGTAGAGCCCCGAGACTAGCACAGTGAAAGTCAACTGATTAGCCGTTGAGCGCCTGAGAAAGAGTGGGTAAATAAAGGTTTGATCAATCAATCAATGAATCATCTAGATATCTGTCGACCTACTCTGTGTCTGTCTTTCTGTCTGTCTGTCTGTCTGTCTGTCTGTCTGTCTGTCTGTCCATCTATCTTAATTCAAACTCAAGATTGATGCATTTTAATCCACTACAATGATCTCTGAACCCCTCTGATTTGCATTATTCACTGCATTATTCCATCTGATGCTCTGAATACATCCAGCATGCACGCCAAAAAACCCACCATCAAATTTTCAAAATTGTGAAGAAACACTTTCCCCAGCACTCGTTTGCATCTAAAGAAACCTTTCTTTTATTCTTTCCTCTGCTCTTGTTTAATTGATTATTTGTCTTTTTTTTTCCATTTCATTTTACATCCTTTTCTTCTTTTTTTTGTTTTGTTCGTCTTTCACATGGAGTTGAGGGAGTGAGTGCTTGGTTTCAGTGGCTTGTGGGGCTACACTGATGTTAATCCTATCTAGTTTGTCTGTGTGTAGTCGTATTGATCCTTGGCTAAGACATTAGATCTGCACGTCATGTCAAGGGTTTGGTGACCTCTAGCAGTCTCTCTCCAAGTGATAGCTTTGATAAGCCCCATCCTTCTCTCTGTTCTATATAGAGCCGTGCCCTAACCTTTAGCCCGACTCTGTGTTTGAGCCTGACCTTTCTTTGATGTGTAATACATACCACGTCCCGCCCCAACACTGAACACAGTCATTCAGACACGAGATATACACACATGTACCCGCCAACACACACACACACACACACACACACACACACACACACACACACACACACACACACACACACACACACACACACACACACACACACACACCGTTAGTCAACACCCTGAAGCACCAACTCCCATGGAACCTTATTAAAACCACCTTCAGTGGAAACGGGGGAAGTTCTCAAAGTTTCCATAACTTGTATAATGTGTTGTATGAATAATGTTTCCCTCTTCTCATTTCCCCCTCTTCAATCGTTAATGCAGAAAAGCCGAAGCTTCACTCACATAAAAAGACAAACGCCAAAGTCCGCTTGCCACTGATGGGCATATTTACTGAAGGCAACAAGCTGGCCTTGTAGGCTTCACAGGCACACGCACACGCATACTCATGCATGCCTAACACAATGATATTCACACAATCACACCCTGCATACATGTGTACACGCAGGCTTAGAGACTCTCATGCACACACACACACAAACACACACACCATTTCCGTTTGATGTTTGCCAATCATCCAAGATCCCTTAGAGCTTGCCCTGCCTCCTACCAAATAACAGTCTTCATTAATTAAAAAAGAAAAGGCAGTGTTATTATAATTCTCTTTGCTTGCCCCCTTGATGTAATGGAGGGGGTGTGTGGTGTTTTGTGGCTCTTCGAGAGTTTGCTTTCATCATCGACTGAGATTCCCCACGGCTTTGCCTTACTGCCATCAAACTCTCTTTCCTTCTTTTTGTCTTTTCATCCAATGAGATGAAGTTTGGAAAAGTTGCTCTAGCCCAACAGGATCCTTTTTAGCAGTTAATGCCCTCCCCAGCTGGCAGGCAACTAACAGCCCACTAGCAGGCCACTGGTGGCAAAGTCGGACAATGTTATTAGCTTGGCAGCCTTTTGCAAGCTCATGGCTGATGGCTTGAAATCAGTGATGGCTCAAAGCAGCCAAACGCTTGGTGAATGTTTGCCGATTAGGTCAGCTCTGTTTACTTGTTTTGTTGGTGCACACAAGGTTTTTAGAGAGGTTATAGATAATAGTTACAAGTAGCTGAACTTTAGAAACTGAAATTGTGCACAGCTCTAAACCACAGATGCAACTGCAAGTTAAAAAAGTGTTTATTTTTTACAGTGCATGCTCTGAAGTGAAGTCACTTAAAGGCAAACGCTTGAAGGCCAGTGTCCAAAGATGGACTCACTTCATATCTGGGTTTGTTATGTGACAAGAATTTGGGCCTTGAGAGACAGAGGACTAGTAGAAGACAAATGAAAGGACGATCAGAAGGACGGACAGACGTAACAACATAACACTGATACAGCTGACAAGCAGACAGGTCCGGAAAGCTGATGAGAAGAGGACGGGAAAGGAGTGAGAAAATGGAGCCTTGCAGCTGCACCCTAAACTTATTAGTCTGTTCTTAATGCCTTTCAGTGCAGATAGCATTAAGAAATACATGGTAATGATGATTTGTGTTCTCTTCAGCCAACAGAGGGAGAGGAGCCCACTTATTCCACATGAGTGTTATAATTGGCACCTTATTGCATTAGGGTAGAATGCACTGTGTGATTTCCTGGGTGTCATTTTTGACTAATGGATCCTTAAGAATAGTAATCTAATCGTTGTCATTATTTCATCTCCGCTGCTTTCAGGAAAAAGCTGCGTTGATTTAGGGGAGAAGGAGTTTTAGCCGTGGATGTGTTGGGGCATGTTGCAAATTAATCTGCACACCTTGTAAACAGAAAGAGAGCAAACAGAAATCAATTTGGCTGAGTGAGGAACTCCACTCTCAGGGCTTTTAGTATCTGCATTAAGCCCAAGTGATAGGGCTTTAGTCCATTTTGTTTCTTTCTGTTTTTTTTTTTTTACTTTGTCAAATCAGAACATTTATGTTACTTGTCAACGTGGTATGTTATTTCCTGTTTCAAATTGAATCTTTTTATCCAATCGTAAAGCTGAATCCTCAATACCAATGTGTTTTCAGTCATTATTACTAGCAGCTGCAGCTCGGCACGCTTGTTATTTGCTGGTATATTATCCTGCGTTCCCTGGCTCCCTATTACTTTGTGTTCAGTAATCACACAGTTTCAAAAACACACCCCGGCATCTAATTCTACCTAAAAATCTGAAACCTTCTGCAGCGCTACCAGCCCCTCTGCTTCCATTTCCACATACCTTGATCCCGGTGTTGTGTCACTAATAGAGGTGATGTACTGTTTATTTTATTGATCATGTGTTTTATCCAAGCATCAATGCAGGGTTCACTCACTGGCATGCACATTCTCTTTATCAAAACAGACACTGGACCTCTGCTTTGAGGCTTTCATCAAGCAAAAACACCCATTATGGTCTCTGACTGGCTGGCTTGCTCTAAAAAAAAAAAAAAAAATACTGCTGGTGTTCCCCTGACATGCAACATCCCAATTATGCCCACACAGACTAGAATATACACTTACAGAGGTCAGACACACAGACACACACAGGCACCTACAAAAGCACTTATGATTTAGTTTCAAGCTCTGACACACGTTTTGTTGTGTGCACAGATATATAGTTAATGTTTTATGCACACACATATTGTAAGTATTTTTTGTTATATCAGAGAGACATACACACACACAGAAGTACATGCACGCATTCATTGAGCCTGCGGTTGTGTTTTCAGGCTGAGGAAGTGCAGGAATGTCAGAATGGAGCCTGATCTGATGGTCAGGAGACTGTCCTCCTGAATAACTCTTGACACACACACACACACACACACACACACACACACACACACACACACACACACACACACACACACACACACACACACACACACACACACACACACACACAGAAACACAAACACAAACACACTTTACAGCTAAACACACAGCAGAGAGAGAGAGAATAAGACGGTCCACCACACCACACCTTCCCGACATGTCTTATCAACCCCTCTCCCCTCCCCTCCCGGCAGCCCTTTTCCACCATCCCTCCTGTCTGACCCCCGCCTTCTCCACCACTGTCCTCCCCTACCACCTCCCCACCCTCCAGGGAGAAAAGGCTGACTTGCATTCAGCAGCATCTCTTAGGAAAGAAGAAATGAATAAAAGAAAGGAGACGTCCCGTTGACAGTCAATGTCTGCGCTGCCAGGAGCCAAAATAACTGTCAGCAAATGCTCGGGACTGTCCAAAATGCCACCGAGACAAAAAAAGAAAAGATTGATATATAAATATATATATATATATATGTGTGTGTGTGTGTGTGTGTGTGTGTGTATGTGAAATTTAGGAAAGGAAAAAACCTTCCGGTTGCCTTCAAAAAAGAAGCACAATTAGGAGTGAAAAGCGAAGAAATTGCTGCTGAGCGGACTGCATTGTTCATGCAGTCATGTACAGTTTGTATATAAGAACCTTGAAAGACTAGTTGTCACTATGGTGTGAAGGTAAATGGGGGTTTTAATAATAAACTATGAATACAATAGAGTAATTTTGACGAAGTGAGGGCAGTTACAGCCATTTAAATGTGCCACATGTGTTCTATGTCCTTCGAGAAACACAATAAAAGCCAGTGTATCCATCCTAGCACCATGCTGATCACAGTCCCAATGTGCACACTGTGGAGAGGCCTTTTATTTTGCTGCAAGCTGACTATACTGTGGACACGCTTGCCTTGTACAGTCATCACCACAGCTTTGTTCTCATGCAGTGCAGTGTACAGTAGTATTCAAAGTGTAATTGATGTACCTTTGATTACAATAACAGCTTGCACGTCATAAATTACATAACTACGCCTTATTATTATTTCTAAATATTCATTTGTATAATTCCAAACAGTAATTGGACTCCTTTTGTTCATGCCACAGTGCCACTGATTGTTCAAGTGTTCAAGTTTGATTCAAGAGTGCACTTTAGCCAACTGCAATCTGTTTTAATATTGTTAAATAGAATGCGTTCTCAAGCACAGCATGATCAGTATTTTCATGTATCTCTATTTATTACAGCAACCTGTAAGGGGTTGACAGACTCTGACTCTTTCCACCCCAGTTTTTTCTCTAATGATCATGTCAGTATCTTACCTAGGACTGTTCTTAAGCCAGTCATCCTAATCGGGTGCATGTCTAATTTATGGGGCTGGAATTTGCCATTAAGGGCCTGATCCATGGAATTAAATAACTAGCAGACCTTCGCTGGTCCCGGACGGTGGGTGGAGGAGGAAGGGAGATAGCGTGATGAATTGCCCACCCCTCCTCTACCTCATCCTTGACTTTGAGAAATACTGTCTCCGCGTTTTAGGTCAGCTTCTGACAACAATTAGGCACATCGAAATAGATGGACTGTGACCTTCTTTTCTCTCTCCTTCCTTAAGGTTTTTTTTCTTTCTCCTGCCTTATCCTGGGTGTGGAATAAAAAAAAAAAATAGTAATAATAATAAAATAAATTAGGAGGTTTTGCTCTGTAAGCCAACAGATAAGTGTTGGGAGGAAATGATGAAGATACATATTAACCACAGTTAAAATGCTTTAGTATGTAAGGAAAATAGATACTTCATTTCTGGATCAAAGATCTCATTTGTATTTCTGTAAATGTATAAATAAATGTCCAACTTGAGCTTCATGCATAGCACGCTTTGGTCAGAGGTTCACATGAGCCTATATAAAGGGGAAAAGGTAAATAACAGCATGAATAAACGGTATGTAATCACACATCTTTATTAACAGATACATCGTTTTACTTCTCTTCATTTTATTTTCCACTGAATATTTTCATGGACACCGCTATTGATCTTGCAATGTGACGGAGGTCGAGCCAGCTAATTCCCTTTTTCATTAGAGCAAAGCCCCCCAAATTCTCTTAGTAGATCTGCCTCTTAGGGGCATCCAATCTCCTGCCTCTCCCAATGACATGAATATAAGCCCGTGCTGATGGGGCCTGGTGTAAATGTATTAGCCCTGCGCCTGTGCCCCTAGCACAGCCAGCCATAATTATGTTAGGAACCAACGAGACAGCTGGGAAATCAATATGCTAAGACAGATTGAGTGGAGATGTGTGGCCAGTGGAGTGGGAATAGAGAGGCCTGGCAGCTCCCTGTGGTGCGAAGGGGCTAGAGTCGACGATTAAGCCATAGACTTAGCATTTACTGCTAGGATTCACTGCCTGAATCTAGTTAGCATTTAGGGAAAGATCCCTGCGAGCAGACAGTGTTACTATTAGATGGAGGCTTCACTCGTTAGCTGAGTGGCCTATCATCTTCTGGGGTCGTGTAGGGGCAGAGGTGTTTCACATTAACTGTTTGAATCAGTGGGTCCTTTGTACTGTGTTCACTTAGGTGGAATTTAAGCAGCACATACTGTAGACTTTGGCTCGCAGATCTGGATTCAGGTGACATTCATTTAAGGGATTGGGTCGCCAAAATCTAACAATGTTTTAAAATATGGATATCAGAAAAAGGTCACATCATCTGACTTGCTGATATTATGAACTCATTTAAGAATATGTTATCATTATCTGAATCTTGAATCTTTTTTATTTGTATAAGCAGTACTTTTCTATTAATGTACGCTTCTTGCCCTTAGTTTCAAATTTATAAAATGAGAAATGTCTGCAATTTCTTTTTGTAGTTTGATTATGGCATTTCACTACAGCTACAGAAGCTCCATATTGTATGAAAGAAACTATTAATAATAAAAGCCACATTGTTATTTTGTACATACATACTCATCAATCATATATATACTGCGATCAAATGATGTATTTTCAAAACAAAACTAAAATCATCACCATCCTTAACTGCAGAGGATGAAGAGGAACTGTGCAGGATGTGGACGATGATGAGGTGGAGGAGGGGGGCGATGGAGGACAAGTGGAGCTGGGTCAAATGAATCATCTGTCAAAAAAAAGACAGTGGTTTGGTTTTAACTTAGATGATAGTCGGCGTAAACCAAAGCACTGCTGTAATTTATATTCAATTAAGGAGGGGGGCTGCAGACTGCAGAATCAAGACAAAAGCTTGTTGGGGTATTGGGGTGGGGGCTTTTGAGGGGAGAGAGGGTTGACAAGACTGGGGGGGGGGGGAGGAGGCCCAATCAGTGGCCTCGAAGGCACCATCCCTTAACAATGGGCTCCATCAGTGCAGGCAGTGGAGTCACAGGCGTAAGTGCACCCAATAAGTGTGCAATTTCTGCCCATATGACCATCCTGACACAATTGCTCTAATTTTCCTCTTTTGAAATGACTGATAAAAGACTTAGGTAATTGCTACGCCACTGAATTTCTTCCATGATCAGGAGGAAGGAGGAGGGAGGTATGGAGGGATGGGGAGCGCCTGAGAGAGACTGAGGTGTGTGTGTGTGTGTGTGTGTGTGTGTGTGTGTGTGTGTGTGTGTGTGTGTGTGTGTGTGTGTGTGTGTGTGTGTGTGTGTGTGTGTGTGTGTGTGTGTGTGTGTGTGTTTGTGTGGGTACGGGTTAGAAGTGACACAGCCCCGGGGCCTGAGGATGGAGACTAGAGTGTCAGTTTGTGAAAAATCCCAAATTAATACTTGTCGTTTCCTCTCCCCCTCTCCGAGAGGCCATCCTCTGTTTCCACCAAGGATCTTATTAAGTGGAGGTAATTTGTCCCGACAGTGTATTGGAAATCACTCAATCAGGCGACTTCTTTCGAAAGGATATTCAAAACATGGTGGTGTTGAGTTTAGGTGGCAGCTAAATCTAATGCGTGTCCGTCTCTCAACCGTTCTATTTTTCTGTTTCTCAACTGAATGGAAGTGTAACACAGTCAAGTGATTAAAGTCACACAATAAACGGTTCTTTCCACCTCACAGACACACACTTAAAAGCTTTGGGGCTGGATGCAAATCTCATTCTTCTTAATTCAAAAGCTCCCCAAACACTCCTCTTTTCTACGCCTAGTTGGAACCCTGTGTGTGTGTGTGTGTGTGTGTGTGTGTGTGTGTGTGTGTGTGTGTGTGTGTGTGTGTGTGTGTGTGTGTGTGTGTGTGTGTGTGTGTGTGTGTGTGTGTGTGTGTGTACATACTTGTAGTTGTTTGCGTGATGCTTTACTGTGATAGCTTGGCTCCAACCTGTGTCACCCCTCACTATGACCTTGTCTTTTGTAATCAAGCCTCTTTTATCTGATTCCTCACGTTTTTTGTGTGTGTGTGTGTGTGTGTGTGTGTGTGTGTGTGTGTGTGTGTGTGTGTGTGTGTGTGTGTGTGTGTGTGTGTGTGTGTGTGTGTGTGTGAGTGTGCTGCACCCATTTCATTGGAACACCGTGTATTCTGGATAGTGTCTTCACTTGATTGGAGTTAAGTTACAAGGCTAGATAGCGAGGTAGAAGACGGGCAGAGGCGCACAGAGGGAAATTGATAAGAGAATAGTAGTTTAGTCACCTAACTAACTGACTAACTAACCCGGCAGCACTCCCAATCAGCTTCTTAAAACTGTATGTGTGCGTGAGACACAGTGTGACAGACTCCTGAGGTGCTGATTCTAAACACAGTCTCTTCCAGTGCCTGGGTAATGTTGGCTAATAGCTTAATCAATACTTATTATGGCCCTATTGGTTCACTAAAGTGAGAACAGAACCTCGCCACTCACAGCGGCTGAGTGGAGAGAAGGACAGACGAAAGAGGACAGGAATAGAAGAGGATGAAGAAGAAACGCTTCTGCTGATCCAGATGGACAGCCTATCCCCCCCCCCTCCTCTACCCCTCATGGGATTTCCTTATTCAGGAATCCAATTTTCACAATGAGATTGACATGTATTGGATCCAGTGGAATAAGGCTAGCTCTTTTAGCTCCTCCAATAAAGCACTAATGGCTTTTTCCCTCATTTTACAACTTTTCCAACCTCAGCCGGACTGGTCATGTGCAATAAGCGCTGGCAAAGCAGTGGGTGGCTGAGAGGATAAAGTCATGGGGAGAACGAGCCAAAGTGGAGTAGTAAACGGGGAAGCATGAGGAAGAGAGAGAAGAGGTGATTAGTTAGAGATGGTCGTGATACGGGCAATCACTGAACACCATGTTCTTACAGCACCTTTAGAAAGACAGCCACATGAAATGTTAGGCTATATTACTGTGATTCATATCGGAAGTCTCTCAATTTAGACGCAGTAGTAGTAATTGTAATAGTAGTAACAGAAAACTAACTTTGCTGGAGACGGATGTAAATTGAAAACTCTAAATTAATGTGCTGTAACATTAAAATAACACTAATAAAATAAATTATCGACTTTGTTAGCAAGTCCACCCATTTGCATGAATCAGTTAATGAAAATTGAAAAGTACATTCTCAATGCACCAGTTAATTACATGTAAATGCTTGTGCAGTCTTCATTAAATCTAAATGCTACAAGCATAATGATATTGACTGAGCTTATTGTTATGCTCAGCTAATGACGGAATATAAATTGGAAAAATGTCAACCGTGATAGTACATTATCAAACCAAGCATCTTCTTAAAGAGAAATAAATACAATTATTTTTTATGGAAATTAATAATTGGATTATTTACATACAGTAAACAAAATGGCAAATTCATTTTGCTCATCTCATCAGCCGATTTGCATTATAGCTAGGAGCAAATTCAAAGAACTTTGGGCTTAAGTTAAATAAGTTGGTGAAATATATGTTAATGTCCAAGTTACATTTTCTCTTTTTGACATTTTGAACTGTACGTTGGCCTTGAATTCCCTTTGATGACGACACAGCTGCACATGTGTTATGTTTGCATCTGCCGTCACTGCTACGGGACTTAAACATCATGACAACCAGTCTAGCCACAAGTGAAGTATGCGTATGTCTGCCGCAACATCACATACTCTGCTTTGCGAGTCTTTTGTGTGTGTGCAAATGCCTGTGTGTGTGTTCATGTGTTTCTGGATATCTGGGAGGAAGTGTGTGTGTGTGTGTGTGTGTGTGTGTGTGTGTGTGTGTGTGTGTGTGTGTGTGTGTGTGTGTGTGTGTGTGTGTGTGTGTGTGTGTGTGTGTGTGTGTGTGTGTGTGCATGTATGCGCGTGTGTCCCCGCTGACCTTGCCAGCTCCATACGAGATCAACAGCCCCTTCCAAGCATCATTCAGACGCAGCTGGCGGCTCGTGGCTACTAGACTCTACAACTAACAGTTAACACCATGTCTCCTCTACAATTATCCGTAGAGAGAACACTTATCAACCACTGTGTGCTTTATAATTGCTTCGCATTACAGCGTAATACTTTACCTAACCTATTTATACATCTTGAGGTGTAATTACCGTCTCAAAATTATGGGTGATTAGTAATATTGTAATGACTTTAATACCTTAACTTACTTGTCATTACTAATTGGCTCATAAAGTCAGCATGGTTAAATCCACGGCGTTCCTTTCTTCTGAGGCCAAGATAAAAAGCATTACCTAGGTTAGTTTTTGAAACTTAATGTTTGGTGTTGATGCAAAAACGGCATATGCATAGCTTTGTTTCTCACTCTGTCTCAGGCCGTGCAGTACGGTAGCCTGGGTCGACCCTATCCCCACCTCATGGTTCTCCAGGGCCTGACCCTGAACTCAGTCACCTCTGACAGCTCCTTAATATCATCTCCAGCCCCCCAGCCACTGATCCTAGAACAGATATTTTCTTATCCTCCTAATGGTTAAGGTTAGGGAGCTGGTCCAGGGTAATCTGACCCTGAATCTGTGGTGGCAAGTTATTCCTCAGGCGTCTTTGCTGCTCGACAAACAGAGAGAGGCGAGGCGAGCCAGGGGGCAGTATGGGTCTAGCAACCCGCCCTATAGCAAGGTTGTAGAGTGTGTGTGTGTGTGTGTGTGTGTGTGTGTGGTGTTTGTTTGCATGTGTGGGCACGTGCGTTAGTATGATTTAGATTTTTGAGTGCTAAATATGTGATGTATATTTGTGAGAATCTGCACAATGCATGAAAGACTGGGTGTTCTATTCACTTTTTATACACACATGACTTTGGACCTGCAGGTGTGTGTATGCGCGTGCCCCCCAACGTGTGTGTCGGACTTGCAGAGGCGAGGGAGATGTCATGTTCAGTTTGTGTTTGGCTAACCCTGTGGTCTCCACCCCTAATAGCAGGGTCTATGGGGTGTAGACACATGCCAATATTCATTGGCAGTTGAATCAAGCCACTTAGATACCATCTGTAAACAGGACTCAGAGGGCCTTGAATTAAACCGAGGGCTGGAAACAGTGGAGCTCACTGCAGAGATTACCAAAGGTTCAACACAGGTTAATGGGCTTTGTTGCCATAGATCAGTTATATAGATATTGGCAGGGCTCTGCCGAAGACCTCCATTCTCTCATATTTCTGTGTGAAAATACAAATTATTTTTGCTGGTGTCCTTAATATGTAGAAAATGGTACATGAACTTAAAAGCCTATTCATTATGTAATTGTTGTGAAAATACATGTGTCAGTGGTTAAATCAATTAGTTTTACTTAAAATGTTGAGTTTACTTTCAATTACACCATCATTCCCAAGTCAAATTCCCGATTTGCCTTACATTATGCCTCAATTGTATTCATGTTATTGTGTTTACAGGGACACCTTGACAGATCAATAGATATAATTTATTTATTTATTTTGATAGTAAATATGTAAATACCTAAAATATTTCATTCTAGATTGAAATAATAAGAAGATTTGAAACTTTGTGCGTCATTTTGACGCAACCAATCAGTATTTTTCCCTCTCACTCTCTCACTTCTCCCTCTGTCTCCCTACTCTCTTTCGCCACCATGGCGCTCTGCTCACCAACACTGATTCATAATCTATAGCTGTGCCTGGGAGACCAGCAGCTATTGATTTAACGCCTACAGTAATCCAGCGTTGTATCCGCTGCTTGTTAGAGATGCTGGGGCCTAGGAACTGGGGCTTGCAGAGGTATCCAGAGAGGGACTAGGACTGATGGAGGAGACATTGTTGGAGCAATTTCTTATTAGAAAACCAGAGAATTTTGAAACTGAACTTCTAAATTCGAAATTCTATATGGCTACCATTTTTCTAATGGGAAAAAGACTTTGTATTATAAGATAATTGTATTGAAACGACTAAGCAACATAAAATCCAACTGTAATTATGACTCATGATGCAGCAGCTTTCCAATACAGAATACAAATATACATCAGAATCATTATCTGTTACACTTTTAGCTGCTGTGTGATCAAAGCTTAGTCAAGGACATACTTGGTTCTCCGCATGGATCTGCATGTTGTTTGCTGACATGTTGTTTTCACAGAGGTATGACTAAATGTGATGCGTGTCATCTCAAAACACAATCGTTTTGCAGCTTAGAAAAAGAAAGTACTTAATGAGTAAGTAGCTACAAATATATGTAATTTCCCCATTGTATTTTGTGTTAGCAATCATTATATAAGAAGATATGATGAATACTTTATCTAATTTTGGAATCAAACTTTTCAATAAGACCTCCTCTGTTTCTGTTACAACAACCCAGTCCTCACACTCACAATAGCAGAGTCATGCATGGGATTTGGAGTGAGCGACAGCTAAAGCAGCCTTGACATATTCACAGTGAGAGTGCTAATCATGCACGATACAAGAATAATAGACAATTTCACTTTCAGTTCATTAAGCATCCAGGTAAGTGGATATGTAATGTAACTGTTATTATCATATCTACCTAATTTGGTTTGGCCCATCAATCATGATAATAGAACCATTCTGTGCACACATTTTCTATTGTGACAAGCCTGTATACATATGAGCAATACCTTTGGCAGTTCTTTTCCATTATAGATAATTGCAGACCATGCGTTTTAGATCTATCTATTGAACGTTGATGACAATGTGCTTCATTTCATGAGTGACAAGAAAGCATGCCTAACTGTGTACAAATCTGGAAATTTAGTGATAAATTCCATTCAGTGTTCAAAGTCTGCATGAAAGGAGAACTTCTACAGCATTTCATAGCTAATGTGAATATATCCATGGTATATGTATTTACTGTTATCTACAGTCTATCATTGTGAACTTTCAACAGTGTATACACTACATACATTTTAGTATTCAATGCAAAAGAAAATACAGTGATATAGAATAAACATATAGGTGGGTATAAGATAGGTTAAGGAAAGGTGTGCAGTCGATTCCATTGGATCTCTTCATCAAGATGACAGATGACAGGAAGGTTGAAGAGGAGTACTTATCTCAATCAGGTACAGGCCATCGGCATGGAGACAGACAGGCACACTGACCTTCATTAGCCTGGCCAAATAATTAGCTGACCTCGGCTAATAAGCACTCACACATGCATTGCACACACACACACACACACACCCACACACACACACACACACAGAGAGTTCACTCACTGTGTTTTGTATGGGCCTCTAATGAAAAGAGGACTGATGCACAAGGCTGATTGCTTTGTTCTGATGAGTTTCTGGCTTAAGTAGTCCAGCTGATTGATGGATAGATGAACGGAAGGATGGATGGATGGATGAATACAAACAGAAAAGGAAAACTCTGGAACAGATTGGGTGCTAATGTTGGGCTATATGCAAACAGGAAGAAAGAAAGCATAGTTTATTCACTTGTTTTATTGGACAGAAGTTATTGAGTCAAGTACCTGGCATATACAATGCAATATATAGGTTCAAACAATAAGCAGCATGGAAAAAAATGTCTCCTTACAATCCACTAAGATAAATAAATAGTGACCCCACAGTCCAATGGCAGCTGCTTTGTAGACAATAGCGGTATTTGTCTATGTAGTTAAGTCTTGGCATGTACTTTATGCACAGTCACATCAATATGACCAATACACTAATCTCTGCCATTCTCCTCTGGCTACAATGAGCTAAAGAAGGTTAACTTCACCTTCAAGGGTAAAAAGAAAAATGAACCTGAATGTCTGTCTGTCATGGAGTTATAAACAGTGGTTATTAACTCAGCTCTGCAACCTGCTTGCTCAGAGGGAGATTTGTGAAACGTCGCTGCTTTGAAGTCAGTTTTGCTGAGGTGAAAAAAGGGAATCAATAGATGATTTGTTTTATTAGGAACACATGTAAATACAGTGGAGAGCTGAGGCTGTGGGAGTTGTTATGTATTATTCCTTCTGGATACAAACGGATCTGATGCTAATCTGACGTCTAAAGTTGTATTGACATTTCGCCTTCAGTGTCCACTGCAAACCCAGGAGTGACATAGTCTTTGTGAGTGTCAAGGATGTAATTTGCATCGGAGTAACTGATACTTTAAGCTGAAGTAAGAGGGCTCTTCACACAAGGATAAATGCAACCGCATCACAGTGAAAAATTGTCAGCGGAGTAAAACATGTCAAAGACTTGAGGAATAAGTGCCTTCACTTACTCCAGTCCATTTCTAGGTCTTTTGCTTGACAGTTTTGGAACAACGGTAATATATTCTGGCACTAGGTCTGAAGACAATTATGTGAAATTGCTGCTTTCGCATCTAGATTTGCTTGTCTCCACCACTTTCATCTCAATCCGATCCAATCTGAAACCATTTGAGCAAATAAAATGATATTTACCTCATCTTCTGTTACAAGCTTTCAAAATCACAGGCTTCAGGAAAAATCAATACAAAATGCCAGCTTAGCAGAAGATGTATGCTCTGAGAGAATGCTAACTTTTCCTCCTCATATGTCTCCTCATTCCACTACATAGGTAGAGGGAAGAGACTGGGAGCAGGAAAGGAAGCTCCTCACCAACAACTAGGGGGTGGATATTGTGCTGGATGTTTATAAACTACTTGTGCTTGCAGGCCGAATGCACGATTGTCTTGTCCGAGACGCTAACCTTTAGCATCTCGCTGCGCTTCGGCGCATCTTACAAAGTTCACTGCGAGAAGGGAGTCTTGACCCTGCGGATGATTTGGAGGACTGAAATACCACTTTCATATATTATTTATCCAGGCTAGCCAAGGGGAAAGCAAGCCGTGGCGCTGTCATACCTGACTGGCTAATGTAAGAAGTGGCCATCTCACTGCAACCCTGGGGAATCAAAGCCCATTACTGGTTTGAGAGATGGCCTAATGTCCACTGTGAACACACACACCATATCAAAACATTAGGTTGAGAGTGAGATGTACATACACACAAACACACACTCGGTGCAAACAAGACATTCTGTAGCGGTCTGAGATGAGTGGTGAACGCTGGAATGCTTCAGAGTCCTGGAAAAATGAAAGTAAACATGTATAATTTAAATCTGGCCTTGTAAGAATTCTTAAGAATGATTGTACCTCCAGTTAAGCCAATTCATTGTGATGTACTGTTTATTAAACTGGGAACATGGCATTCTTATAAGTAATCAGTGAGACAATAACACAGAGTAGCTTGAGGTCGACCAGTTTATCACTTATTGACAAAAATCATTACAGCATCTCAACAAAGCCCAATAGCTGCGGTTATGTAGTTATGATAGGCATTGTTATTTGTATTTATATTGATAGGTGCTTTGATGAAAAATGTGCATCTCTGTAAGTATATATATATATATATATATATATATATATATATATATATATATATATATATATATATATATATATATATATAATAATTAAACCTGTAATTTATTCACACTGATTGGGTCTTTAAAATGTAATTCAGTGCTAATTACATTGCGGTCATTAGAGGCATCATTTCTAATGTGAAAGGACTACTTTTACACATTTTAGCAGGTCTGAAGGTACAGTGGCCACTTTATCTGCCTTACTGTGTGTGGGTGTGTGTATATGTGTCTGTATGTGTAATTGTCAAGATGGAGGCTTAATGACCCTTTGGATCTGCAGCCGAGGTGTAGCTAATGAAGCGTATGTGTATGAACTACAGGCCCCTGCCTTCTAATGGGAGATTCTTATCAATACCATAGATTGGATTAATATTTCAAAGTTAATGTTTTTGTTGAAGAATTTGCAAAACAAACATGAGATGGGGCTTCACAGTCGCTTGTGCAGGAAAATGCAATTTTCTCAGACTTAGCCGCTCATCTTTTTAATTACAGACTTAATAGCTTTATAGATTTTTGAAAGATGAATTCGTATTGGCATTTTTATAATTACTGGTCTTCATTGCTTTTTATGAAAATAATCGTCAAGGCTCATTTACCCCACAAACCCTTAGGCCGGCCAGATGTGATTCAATGATGAGGGCAAATACTCTCGAAAACATTAGCTCTAATTTTTCAACTGTCTGAATTCCCCACTAAATCACCAATATTATTTTTCATAATGTAAATAACAACTTGATGCCCATAAAAGCAATAATGATTTAAGCAAGTGAACACTCACTTTTCAAACCAAGTTTCAATACTGTCTGTGTACAGACAAAGGCTGTAGAAATTAAAGATGATGCAGTACTGATTAGACAGCATGTTAAACACTCTGCGAACCCCAGAGGACACTTAAACCAGAACAATGCACATTGGCCTGTGGTGCCATGGGCTTTGGCCAGTATATTACATATGTCAACATACTATCAAATGTGCTGCTAAAATAACTGAACCTCTTCAGCATTAACACATGTACAGAGCTAGTGTGAGCCAAGGCTGCTTCAGAGCTCTGACCGTAGAGAAAATATATCTGGACACTTCAGCAAAAACATATTTAGAAGAGCTGGCCAAGGTTTCCTCATGTGCTCTGCAAGGGCCTTCGAGTGCAGCGGCCTTAAACAAACAGTGGCTCAGAGCCATACCCTGCTAATAAGTTTGACAATGAATTTGGGCCGGCAGAGGAAATTCAACCATATGAATTTGTGGGATAGAAAAGCAGTCAAATTATCTTTTGCGAAATTCATACCCACCGACGGAGGAGACTCTTTCAATCACTATTTAATTTAGGCTGAGATCCTGCGTAGGGGGAAGAGTGTGCATTTGGCGAGCCTCATCACCACTAAAAGGGAAATATGCATTGATTTAGCCTTGAACTCCCTGTTGAACTTGGCTGGCTTGCTTCAGTGTGGTTTCCCAGTGCATTCCCAGTCCCTGCTCCGTCGTTCGGGACCCAGCCTGGATACAGACAATAACCGGAAATAGTATTTAGAACATTTTGAAATAAAGTGGATGTAAATTTCACCCTTTACATTTGCCAGAAGCATCTGTTTTATCTATAAATGCTAAGTTCCAAAGAGCCAGAGCTGTGGAATATTTCAACCCGTGCTTTATTTTATTGGTTTGGAAGCACAAAAGGAAAGAAAGAAAAGTCAAAATATGACTCTTTCCCCATGGACCCCCTGCTAATAGTCAAGCCTGGCCCCTCTGTAAGCTTTCCCAATCGGCACTTTCTCATAATAAGGCCATGGGTAAAATGCCAGGGCCAGGGCCAACTGAACATGTTCACAGCACTAAATGGTAAGAACAAGCCATTTGCTTGAATATTATATATAAACCAGTTGGCAAATCAGATTTATGGCACCAAGATTAAAGTAAAAAATCATTTCTGCTTTTGGGGGGAAATTGGGTTTCTCATAGTGTGAATAAGTGTTGGCTTAGCCCGTCTGGCCTTGGCTCAGTCTGCTGAAACTCTAACAGTCCCTGTTTCTGCTCCAACATTTTCGGTCTCTGTGGCGCTGGATCTCTGCGCTGCAGTGTACAGTCAGTGTGGTCTGAAGAGTCTCTCTGTATGTCTACTACACATGTGAATATGCTCGACAGATGTTAGCTGGCTCCCAGGCAGACAGGCTCTCCTCCCCCTGGCCTTTTTGGCTCTGGTTGTGACATGGTGACACACAGTAGCATCTGGAGTTCAGAGCGGGTCACCCAGGGCAAACAGGATACGGAGAACTACATCACTCGCTCTTTTAAGACCTTCCATGACTTTGAAACGGATGATCGTGGGATTATTTTGGAAAATGTTTCCTTCATTATCTACTATACATACTGACATGCTTGGGATTGTTTTAATTACTTCACTACTTATCTCAACTCAAATTTTGGCAGATCAATCAAGTTTGTATTTGCTCAAGATAAGAAGTAGTAGCAACTGGTAAGACTAAGACATCTTCACAGCAATTGTAAGGTGAGGTGTTTCTTTTTCACTTGATACAACCACCAAAACACATCACTTTAAGGATTGGACCCAAAGGAGAAGAAATTATCTATATCTTATTGATTGTACAACTACTGACAGCAAACTGTCCAGAGAAACACTACAATTCCAAGTCTCCATCCTGCTACAAAGATTCAAGTTTGATATGATATTGTAATGACCCTCAAATTATCAGTCTGCAAGAAGTGATAGGTACTGAAAGGAACACAATGTAATATTCATTGAGTTTACATCCAAAGCTGAATGCAGCAAAGCAGAACAAACTAAAAACTCATTGAAAGTCAAAAGTAGATTCCCACAAGGCGTCCTTTAAACCATATGTGAATTCAAATTAAATTAAACCCTATAGCATCTTTAGTACCAAAGGCAGCCAGCCTCAATTCAATCCCTTTATGCTGCCAAAGGGGGAAAAATTGAGGACATATTTAAAAAAAGAACAATAAAAACGATTCCTAGTTGCCTTTAAACCACAAGACTGTGGTTTGTTGTTTTATTTCTTACATGAAGTTAAGCAATGAGGAGTTTTTTGGGTTTCAAAATATGCTGATGTTTTATACATATCGATATTTTATGATGATCTATTGGACATCATTATGAACATTGCTGTTCTTTTGATGGCGGCTTTTTGATTGCAGCAATGAACATATCGGAAAAGAAAAATGCACACCTATATAAAAAATACCCGCCTTTTCTATTTCTAGTCTTTGCGTTTGACTTGATACTAGACTATTCGTCTACATTCCCATCGTTAGCGGACAGTCAACCATGTTCGGAGACAGTAGAGCGTCAGCTCATGAAACAAACATTTAGCAAGCACACAACAGCAAAGCTGCCAGCTGACGTGCACCCGTTCAAATCCATCCCGTCATGTAAATAACTTGTTTCAGTGTGCTTTCAATTAAAGCGGAGGACGGAGTGCCATTGCTGCCTTTGATGGATGAGCTTAGATATTGGAGTGTACCGTTGGATGACAAAACGTTCCCCCACTCCACCTCAACTCCTCTTTCCTATTGATTGTCCTGGCGGTTATTCATCAGGGCGGTGGCCACTGTCAGATCAACTGCTCCTTCTCCTCACAAAACACATTTTCCACAGTTATTGATAAAGCTATTTGACCTTTTATTTAAATGTGTGTGTATGTGTCTGTGTGACGTGCACACATCTGTGTTTTCTTTCTCTCTGCTCTTGCCAGAGGCTTGCAGATCACTGCAGCTACATGAATAAAGTCAGGCTGTTTTGATTAACGCCAAATGAGTAGGTCTATTCTTTGCAGATGTCTGTTTCAGCAGTACTGAGCTTTGCTTTCACATAACAAAAATAAACCCCAAACCTGTTTTACAGTTTGGCAAAGGTAAGCACACACATACAGTGCAAACATAAAGTTTGCACACACGTATGTCTGTAGTCATTTACATCAATGGTCTCGCACATACTGTGACTCACATACCTGCACACATTCTTTTTCAATGTCTGGGATATTTTCTGCTCTTTTGTTAAGGTGAAGACAGGCTGTCTTGGCTGCAAGTCCAATAGTAAATGTGCCCTGAGTTAAAAAGACCAACAGTGGAGCCTCTGGTTGTACAGTGGCTGATTTAGGGAGGGGATAATGACTTAACAGGAACTCAGTGATGTCAGGGATCTCAGTAAAGCTAACGATATGGACCAAAATCTTGAAATCTGTCAAATATTCCACAAAGGAACTATCATACCTGCATTGGCTACAAAGAACAACAAATCCCAATTCAAAAGAATAAAAAAAGTCACATTTAGAAATTCTAACTTTTTTTAAGCTTACTGGGTATGTCTGTACAGTAAGTCTGTGAATGCATCATACAAGGAATCAAAGGTTACTCAAACACAGCCAGAGTAGTAGACTGTTGTTGTCACAAAGCCCCAGAGAGGAAAGAGCAACATTTTATTCACCCTATATTCCACCATAATTTTACACCTGGATACACTTAGTCTAACAGACTAAATGCTCATATGCATATCTGGAAAATGTTGGAATTTTACTTTTGCAAAATGTGCCCTGTTTCAGTTTTTTTTATTAAACATCCATGGAACATATTTTTACAGAATGTTTGGTAACACTGCTGGATGAAAGTTATTGGGAAACAATCACGTCATGACTTATGATTTTTTGTTTGGTTAAGGTTTGCTTTAATTTGACATAAATCAGCTTGGATTTATTAAACAAAAGAATCATGTTGTGAGGTAGTGAATCAATAGCATGATCATAACAAAGATAAATTGTCTGTTGGTGTTTTTATTTATATGGTGATTCACCGCTGTGTTTATATGGTGTATGATTTTTAAACCCTGTTGAGATTGAAGCACAACTGTTTTATCCTTTGAAATTCATACTCACATCTTTTCCTTGCTATCAATAATTAAGACTAGATCTTGGAATGAAAAAGTAATTTCCCTTGAAAGAACCGGATGGAATTGACATAAACCCCGGCCCTAAAAACACACCCCAAGAGGCATCTAAAAGCTCAGTAGGTGCCAATAAAAGTGGGAAAACAGAAATCTTTCTAGCAAAACACAACAACAAGAACAAGAACAACCCATTGAAGTGGAGAAGTGAAAAACAAGAGAGACTTAAGGTGATTCTCATCTTCGACTCCAAAGCCTGGGCACTCCAAAAAAAAAGTGGGAATGTAATTTCCCAGACTAGGAACATAAGCCAGGAGTAATCTGGCCTGTAATACCTCATAGTCCTTAAATAAAAGCCCTCCATTTTAAGTCTTCAGCCTCGTCCCTCCACCCCCCACCCCCCTTACCCACCTTTAATAGGATTTGGTAGAAAATGGCTTTGTGAATCGCTCCTCTCCGTCTTGCTCAAGGAAGAGCGGGCTATTCTCATTGAGAAGTGCTTAATTGCTTTAAATGACTGATGATACATCTAGGGAGAAGGGCCTTGAGCTAGAGGCCACAGCCAACCACACAACAGATAGCTCTTGTGGACGATGGAGGTGGTGTGCCTCAGTGTGTAAGTGTGTGTGTGCGTATGTGTGTGTGTGTGTGTGTGTGTGTGTGAGACAGCGTACATTTGTGTGCTTGTACGTGCCTGTAACAAAGATGAGCTGCTGGGGATAGACGGTTCTCCATAGGGTCATAAGAGTGTGCATGCTGTGCATGGACGTGTGTGAACATGCAACACCCTGCCTGTATTTGTGTGTGTGTGTGTGTGTGTGTGTGTGTGTGTGTGTGTGTGTGTGTGTGTGTGTGTGTGTGTGTGTGTGTGTGTGTGTGTGTGTGTGTGTGTGTGTGTGTGTGTGTGTGGACGTGCATTTGTGTGATATAGAGGGTCGCCAGGCAGTGTTCGTCCTATCGACACCCCAGTAACAGACTAAATTAAAGCTGTGATGAATTGTGGCTGTCACAGCAGGAGAGAGGGGAGACTCTGCGCCGTATTCCACCTCTGATTAGGTGGGGATAGAAAGATACAGAATATCATTATCAATATGTAGCACTATATTTTCATTAGATTTTTTTCTCCACAGTGGACAGCTTGATAGCAGGATGATTTTTCATTTCGAAGAAAAGATTAAACATCTTTATGGATGTCTGTGAGGAGTTTAGTTAACATTTTTTGCTTGTTTTCTGTAAGTGATGGATACGTGTATGACGATCTCAAAGTGTCAGTATAGCTCTGACGGTTCTGATTTGACCATGTTCTTATTAATACAACTACTAAGAGGCGGTAAAGGTGCAACAATCGTAATTACAATGTAAAATGTAGAAATACTAAAAGCTTTCATCATTGTAGGAAGCTTTTGGCCTTTGAGGAGAAATAAGTTGTTTACAAAAAGAAGAAAGTCATAGTAGAAGCAGGGATTGAGGGGTTTTACATGTTTGCGCACACTGCGCTTTGAAAGTGGCATCCTTTGGGTAGACCACAAGGTTACTTTTTTTATTTCAGTCGTGATGGTAAACCTGAGGAAGCAGCATGATGCTTGTAAACACATTTTTTTTTTCTCTGTAAACTTGCATGTACACACTGTACTTTTTCAGGACTAATGAAGCAGAAGTAGTTTTATTGAGGTTCAAAGTCCAACACCTGCAACTGATGTATGCCTGTAAAAAACATAAAGATTATAACTCTGTACCAGTATGTAACCTTTTTTAACCATATTGATGGATAGAATGTCCAGGCACTGCTCTGTTGGGGTTAAAATAAGAAAGAAATACCCTTGAAATTGTCCGTAGTTCAGCTGTCTTTCAACAACAAGGCTCTGGTTATCATCTGGTTTGCAGTAGGAACACAAATCTTACGTGAATAGTGAATGTGAGATTCTCCTGAGCTCATTGCCCCCTGGTTGAGTCTTAGGTGAGAGAGCTGGTAATAAGATAAGATAACCCTTTATTAGTCCCGCAGCGGGGAAATCAGATGTACACAGAGACTGTCATCAGTAGCAGGGTGGATTTTTGCAGACTTATAAGAGTTGTTCTGTGTTTTCTCCTATCCAATCTCTTTGAATTGTTCCCGTCCGAATCATACCTCCACAGCGGTACCAATTACAGATATAGAAATAGAGAGAAAGGCAGAGGGAGAATGGAATGTAATTGCAAAGAGGACAAAACTTTGCATTATTATAAGGTATTCTTAAAGAAATAAGGGTTTTGATTTTCTATGGTTTTTGTGTGAGTATATTGTGTATATATATATTTGGGTGTTTCTTTAGAAATATCAGCCTTTCTCAGATATTAATATGAATGCATGTGTCTGTGTCCAACTGCACTGTTACCATGGCAATTGTTGTGGTGAATTGTTTAGTTGCCACATATATAGATTTGTTACAGAGTAGTTGTTCCTGTTTTGATTTATTTGTGTTTCCAACTAAATATTTTCGTAAGGCAATGAAAGGGAGATATATGGATACAGTTGTTGTTGTTGTAGATTAGTTTATGAATGCAATGTATGGCCTTCATGTAATATTGCATGTGTTTTCAGGTAGTGAGGAATGCCAGCATAATAAATAGAAGATGATGCAAATATTTCTTTCCACCAAGTGTTTTAGTTTACCCCTTTGCAGCCTCTTCATCTCTTTAGTCTACCAACTGTTTTGGCAAAATACAACTTGTTGCATATTTTCTGAACAGTGATACACAAAAGTAGTAGGAAGGGAATTAAATAACTTTAGGATCATAGTAAAAAAAATACCAGTACTCCCTAACTCTAATATTTAGGTTTTCAAGAATGGAGACAATACAGCCAAGTAAAAAAATAAATCTACTCTAAACTCTGCTTCCTTACCATATATGGTATACAAATATAATCATGTAAACTGATTATACATGACCCTTTCCAGTATTAATGGTAGTTCACTCCAGCCTTGTGTATATTCCTCGTATCATTTTTTCCCCCAGAGATATGTCTTGGCAGAGCTGCTCAAACACTATTTACTCCATGTGATACTAAAAATCTCAATTGAAAGTGATACATAGGAAACTATTTTAGGCGCCCCAACCCCAGGTATTCAGTGGTTAGTGGAGTACACATATATCCTCCCATGGTGGTAGGCTGTGTATGTGTATATATTGTTTTATCAGTGACCCGTATCCTGTTTACCTGATGGAGGCAAAAGCTCAGTGTCGAAACTCCTTAAAAGTCAAAGCCAAAGGAGGGGGAAAGGGTGGAGGAGCGCATCCAAACGTATAACACATGTTATCACACACATACACACACGCTCTGACATACACACACACCTACACATACACACACTCCACCAGCCGCGGGGCGCCATGGTTACCTTGGAACTTTAACGTGGACCAGCTGGTGTACTTGGGTTGTGAAATTGCATTGCGCACACACACACACACACACACTCGCAGAGGATCAAAGGGAGTTGGAGCCCTGCACAGCAGCCCTCCTGCTCCTGCCCTTGGCTAAATGGACGACCAAACATTCCAGGCTGTCCAGCCCAGTAATATCTGGCCTGCAGCCTAATGAAGATGGACTGTGTTTATAATTCTCATGTTTGCTCTGATCACTAACATAATCCTTTCTATACACAAAACACAGAGACAGAAACACACTCTTTGTTTCTTCATGTTAAGTCAAAGATTGAGAGAAGTACATGACGATGAAATACAAACCCAGTTTCAGTAGACTTTGTGGCTCTTTGCATTTTCACACAGGGCATCACATGATCTCAAACAAAGGAGAAGGCACCGAGGGATGTTTTTCTGCCTGCTTGAGGCTTTGACACCTGCCTTGCCGCAGCAAATTGGAATGGCTCACTCTCAAATGAGATTTCTGCCCGCCGCGTGGGTAAAGAAAAAAAAAACTATTCTACATGATTCACAGAGTTATCACATCTCTGCTCACCTACCTTCCCTTTAATTAGCTCAGGGGACCTGGGCAAAGTGTATGTGCATGTTATTGTGTGTGTGTGTGTGTGTGTGTGTGTGTGTGTGTGTGTGTGTGTGTGTGTGTGTGTGTGTGTGTGTGTGTGTGTGTGTGTGTGTGTGTGTGTGTGTGTGTGTGTGTGTGTGTGTGTGTGTACATGTGTGTGTGCATGTCTGTGTGCTGTACACAAAGGCTCTGTTTCTCTCTTAGTTCCTTTCACTACATCTATGCTTGCATCAAAACTAAAACCCTATGTTGCTTTTCAGGGACATACTGTATTTCTCCATGAAATCTTCCTTTATTTAGTCTGCATTGTGTATCAGAGATTACTGTTATCACTTCGATGAATGCTACACTGTGTATGTATGACCGTGGTGATGTTTTGCAGTTTAGTGCTTGCGTGAAGGTGGTTTTTGGATTTTTTTGGGACTAAGTAACTGACAAGTTCAAGTTGAGTTCTCTTTATCTTTGAAGAGCTCCTCAGTTTCTCACATATCCCCTTTAACCTACTACTCATCTGGTTGCACCTACATGCTTGTTGACTGATAAGAATGTATAACTCAGTTTTATATTGTATGTATATTTCTATATCAATATGGCCCTGAATTTTACGTTACATCAGGCTTATACGGAAGCAAAATATCCTTAGGTGCACAGTTAAGAATTGGTATTCTTCTGGCAGCTCTTGAGGTTGGCAGAGTCACAAGACTGTGTGAGCTGCAAGAAATCTGGGAAAAGTGGAAAAAGAGTTCCATTTTCTTCTGTATTGTACTTACAGTAGTACAGTGATTTATAAGTATCAGCTTTCCATGACATTTAAAAAAAAAAAAGAACTAAAGTATGGGATAGTGATGATCTTACGTTCATCAACTTCATGTTAAAATCTTGGAAAAAATGGTGGGATGTTTGATGATTAATTTTTACTTTGAATTTCCTTTTAGGTGACAATAACGTGGTTCATTGGTAAGTATTATTGTCATAGACATGAGGGTCTGAAATGATAAGTTGCTTAATCAATTACTTTATCAACAAAACATTTACATGCAACTAATATGATGATAACATTAAATCCATTAAACATTAAATTTGCTGGGGCATTTTTCCCTTTTAATGGACAGATTACTATGTAGAGGCAGACACGGGTATGACATGCAGCACAGGTCCCTGGGACGGAATTGAAAGCAAAAAAACGAGGATTTTCTCCTTTTACATATTACATTTTGGTTTAACATGGTTTGAGACTGTTGGTAAGACACAAACAAATTGCGTTGTTAAGTTCAAATTCAACTTAATTGTTATTGTACTTTCCTACAATGAAACATAGTCTCTTCTTTATAGATAGTATTGGTTGTCAAACTACAGTAACAAGTTGGCTGTCATCCATTTTAAGAGCCAATAGGTTTAAAATTCTGCTTCAGGAGTTGCCATTAATATAATGCCTTGCTTTGCATTGATGAGGAAGGAAGAAGTGAGTAGAAAAGAACAGAGAGCAGAGTGAATGTGGCTCGACTTAAGGTGAGATAAACCCTGAGCTTGGAGGACCTGGTCCAGGATCCTCCAGTCAGAGGGACTATGATTCTAGATCACACAGTCCTGACGTTGTGGCTTTCTGTAATGCTTTTTATCAATGACCGCATGCAAGCATGTACACAAACTGTCTCTGCTGTCGCAACCGTACACTTTCTGCCTCTCACACACACACACACTCACACACTCACACACACGTAGGCCGAATGCATCAATACCAAAAGGGTTTAATCAACTCTCGGAGGAAGACATCATTGCATTTAGAATCAAACCTATGGAATCAATACCTGTGTTACACTTAAAATGACAAAGTGCTTAGTCGGAGCTCATGCAGGCACACAGCCCCGGGGTAAGTTTTGAATGTATAGATGAATGTGTGGATCGTTTATGGTTGTGATTTTGGTTGTATGATAGATCCTTGCAAATCTGAACCCCTCGGGCATAGACAGCCTTTCCACCGGTGAAATATCTGAACACCAACAAATAGAAACGCTAGAGCGAATACAGTAAGTTACCCTTGGAATAATGCACTGCAGATGCATGCAGGCCGTTCAGCTGCTCTTGGGATGCAATTAAATCAAAAGTGATGTGACCAATCTGTTTATGCCTGCTGATATTACATTTTCACTTTTAATTGCTTTTTTGATATATTATAGCCACCATGAAAAAGCTAACGTAATCACTATCATGACAAGCTGCCAACAGTGCAACTTGTGTAGAATTAAAGGAAGGTGAGTAATCAAAGGAGTTATTAATTATGTGTCTTTATTATGACTAGCAAATGTGCTTTAAGTGATAACAACAGTACTTGAGTTCAGACAAGGATGTTTCAAAACTATTTATTTTATAACTTTAAAAATAATTTATTCACAGCTCTATTCTGACTGCCTGTGTTAATATATTGGAATAAAGCAGCTTACTTACTTACTTAGTTACTTACTTAGTTACTTACTTACTTACTTACTTACTTACTTACTTACTTACTTACTTACTTACTTACTTACTTACTTACTCACTTACTCACTTACTTACTTATCAACATGGCTGCTTTTACGATTAAGAAAAAGATCCCAAGAATCTCAAGAGTCAACACATGAAAACTACTTTCTGTAATTTCAATTGACAGATGGGAACAGAATGGTAATTTCACACACACAGACATTTCTTTCCTCATGTGAATTTCTTAGACCTTTTTAATGATGAACTTGTGGAATATAACTTCTTAGTGTGTTTAACTGTTTGACGTCAGGGGACCTTCACTCTAAGTCAATGTGTCAATATAAGCTTAAGTGAAGGAGTGGCTTGAAAGCTAACCACAGAATCAGACTAAGTGTGAATTTCCATTTCTCTCACACGGTTGGTAATTATGGCTGCAATCCCTTATCCTCATTCTCTCAAACAGTCTTTGCCTGCAGTGTGCATGTAAGTATGCGAAAGAAAGAAAGAAAGAAAGAATGAGGGTGAGAGAGTGCGATAGGACGAGCCTTATGTATTATTGCAGTCACGCTGTCCACGTCTGAAAACATTTCACAGGCAGTGCAAGGGAAATGTAAATCTGAGTTTGCTGAATCTAACACACACACACATACGCCCACACAGAGGAGGAAAAAAACTCATCTCCCCTCTCTCCCCTTATACACACATAATGCATTAAAATGGAAAACAGCTCACACTGGCCCCGGCATTGAAGGGGACCCTAATATTTGTTTTCCCTCCCCTGTAGTGTCCTCATTGCCAATGACCAAATTTATAATAATCTCTGCTTCAGAGTCCAGCGCTGCTTTCAGAATCTTTAATCACCCCAGCATTGGTTCCTTCAGCCTGGCCCTGGCCAGCTACAGGCCCCCTTCGCTTCAGCTCGGCTTCAGCAATACTGAAATTGGTCCCAATCTCTGAAAGCTGCCTTTAGGTTGGATTGTCTTCATGTGTGGTGACAGGACAGATACAACCACAGTGAGGTCTGTCACCTAAATAAAACCCATATGACAAAGTGGACATGCATACAAGTAGCAGGTATTTGCCCTTGCTCATAGCCATTGTGCCACCTCCTTGCTGTGTTTCCAACCCGCTGCCCATCATTACCTGTGTTGTAGCTTAGTGTGTAGAGTATATGAGCAACACTGCCAGGTTCAGGAATTCTCACTGGGATAACACGGAGATTGAAATAGAAGTGCACAGAATCAACTGATAACATTGTCTTCCTACATTTTGGGGAAATACGTCTTCAAATAAGAAATACATTTAAAGCACACAAAGTGACAAAAACACAATATAATTGTTTAGCCAAAGTTATGGGTTCCGCATAGTCTTTGCGATGACATACGTGCCCCGCCAATTCAGTGTGACTATGCTATAAGTGGTACATGGTGATAATGTCAGCAGCTGTCCATGTATACAGCTTTACTCATCACTAAAAAGTGTTTGTGGTTTGGTACTGGGAATGCAGTGGTTCAAACTTTGCTCTGTTGGATATTATGTGACTTGAAAAACTGACGAGATGGCATTAAATGGTAACGCCAAACTCTATCCATCAAAAGCTCTTTCAGAAACGGGTGATTGTTTAACTTCAAATGTGTTCAAACAATACCGTACAGCCAACTAATCTCAGCAGTCAGGCGATGTGGCTTGCATCATCTTGGACCTGTAATGAAGTTCACTGCTGTTCAGCTTCTGTTGTTTCACATTAAAAGCCTTTCACTGGGGAACCACAGACATGATATTGTGTAATGTGGTGTAATCTAATGTGAAGAGGCTACGGGAAGTGCAGCCTTTATGGGCTTAGCCTTTAGGTTAGCAATGGCATAGATAACAATGATTTGGATAATACTTGATGCTCTATTGTTACTGATCTGTTTTAAACATTGCAGGGAGCCAAAGTGAGCTGCTTAGATGAAGTGATTGCTGATTTCCAACTCCCAACACATCATCATCAAGGTAAGCAACCTTACCCTGCTGCTCCTGTTCTATAGAAAACAGCTCACCACATGCCAGCATCATTGGCACTCATCAGCTATAACCGTTGTTGAAACAAATTGAAAGTTATTTTTGCCCAAAGGTAAAATGCATTTTAACCCATCTTACTTATTTTCAAGAGTTAGTCTGTATTACTCTTTTAATTTTATTATTTTGCCAACATTGTGAGGGAATGTACCTTTTCTATAACGCTTAGACTACAATAAGAGCATCCTCTCATGTTTTTACCATAATTCAAAGTAGTTGTGTTGAGCAGTTTTTGAAAGACTGTGTCAGTCTAAACCTAATTCTTACTTTTAAAACGTATTCCTGTCTTCAAACAAAATTACACCACTTCCCGATTGGGGAACTAAATTGAGACGCAAGTCCTGTAATAGATGTTAACTTAAGAATTTTAAGGCACAATCCTACTTGCTTCTGATTTCCAAACTGAATTATAGCGTGTACAAATCCTTCATTTTGAAGTTTTCAATGGGATTTTCCTGACCAGATGGAAAGAGCAGAGAAAATATTTTGTAGTTTTAGCTGACCTTGAGCCCAGCTGTCTTTGTCTGTTTGGTTTTCTAACTAAAGCTTTCCTTTGCTTGTTTAAGAGCACTGAAAAAAAAGGTTGTATAAACCTCCATCATGAATCCGAATTTTGGCTTTTCTGAGTGTGTGTGTGTGTGTGTGTGTGTGTGTGTGTGTGTGTGTGTGTGTGTGTGTGTGTGTGTGTGCGTGTGCGTGTGTGTGTGTGTGTGCGTATTTATCATTGTACAGTGCTTGCTTGTATGAGTGGTACAATACTTTATTGATGCACCTTAGGTGTTATCCAGCCATATCTGCATCTTACCCACAGAAACACATTAGCCACCACATGTGCTTAGACTAACTGGTTTCTTTTAAACACAATAAAGAAACGAGAAAAACAACAACATTATTTTGTTTTAACAACTTTAGTCAACACAAATTTCATGCAAGGTACAAAAAACGCAGGTTACATTGTACGCTATGCTAGTTAGAACTAGTACGTAAAGATACTCTATCAAACCTTAGAAATATGAATATGTTCTCACCAACGTACAATTCACTATATATAATATTAATACTGAAAAATGTTTAATATTGTTAGAATAAGCTTTTTCATTCAGAGTTCCCCACCGTGGTCATGCTGTGACCGTAGTTCAAGTGGTATTTGCCCTGCGTTGGGCCTCCAAGGCAGAACTCCCTCTCAGACCCCAACCACAACCATGGCCTTGTGATACATCTGTAACCGAAAGCATTTCATCAGTTAAGCTTGTTGGGGGCAGCACGTACTGCAGGATGAAGCATTATTTGGGAGACTCAGTTCAAGTAAATTCAGTTCCTTCCCAATGATGTTTATATTGAGAATAATTGTTATATTTTAGAGTCTGAAACAAAAAGGAAGAAAGGCCTCAAATGTTCAGGACCAGCAAAGACTGCCTCTATGCAAAACGACATCTGGTCGAACTGATTTCCGAAAACCACAAGTTTCTCTCATTTGTATCACTTTACCTGGTTGCCACAGAACCCATAGCGCAAACTTCATTGGCAGAGTGTACTGTTTTGTCATATTTTACCTCAAAATACAATTAACAAAGAAGAGACATGCTGGACAGATCACATCAATTTTATAGCAATTTGAAGATCTTTGAGTCTGATCTCAAGCTAATCTCCAGCTAATCTCAGGGGGGTTAATGAGAATGCTGACTGACATATTTGCACCATTTATTATTCCTATGAATAATTGATATATATCTTTTGATTGTTGTTGCACGTCTTTTATTTTTTTCCAAAATACAATTTAAAGCCAAGTTCTACATTGCTATTACACAGAAATTAAAAATTAAATATTTCCTAACCAAATCTAATTTATTTTCATTTCCTCTTTCATGTTACCATATGCCTCCCTTTCCATGTCTGTTTTCTTAATCTATCAATCCCTGCTCTTTGCCAGACAAGGTCGCATCAGCAAGTCAGTTTTCTAAGAACAGACGGACACCCGCTTGCCCATGCTGATACAGACACATGATAAACACAAATTTCCCTTTGCAATCTAAGCACATATACAAATGAGACACTCACACACATGACCAGTCTTGATTAATCAATTGGATAAAACAATTTTTTACAACCCTGCTCCTCCAGGGGCGTTATCTCAGGCCGTATGCCGTCTGCATAAATCATAAATCAGACCAATCTGGTGATTGCAGTAGTGATAGGCCTTGCTTCTGCACCGCCTCAGTATGGCCTAATGTTATTTCCCTCCCCCGAAATGCATAATAACAATAATGATAATAATAATATCCACGTCAAGCCCAGCTCATAAATATCGGGATCAATCTGGCTTGAGAGAGGTTGCATATGCATAAAAAACAACTGAAATGAGGGGCAAGTGAGTGCTCGGCCAGTGTTATTGTGCATGTTGCTGAAAAAGAGAGGGAGACAAATAGACGCGTTTCCCCTGAAGAAAGCTGAGTGACCCCTTACATGCATATTTTGCTCATTTGTATGTGTGATTGTGTCCCTGAGTGTATGTGTGTGTCCTCCCATGGTGCATGAGTGATGACTTCAAGCAACTGTGACCCCCACACATCACCCCTCCATGCATATAAAAACAACCTACTGCTTTAATATCCTCATTTAATGACTAGCCCCAGTGAAAGACCATTAACGTAATGACATCACACTGGCCATCTCACACACACACACACACACACACACACACACACACACACACACGCCACACACAAAAGCATGCTAACTCTGAGCGTTGACATTCTCTTCTTTCACTAATGAACAATGAATTTACAGTAGAGGTGAAATGTTTTACTTTATTATGCCTGTGTGAGTACAGTTATGTCTTCATTTTAATCTTAATAGAAGATCTTGAAGATTGTTAGTCCGCATATAGGCTACAATATCTATGCGTGTGTGGGTGGTGGGATATGAGTGTTTATGTGTAGCTGCAGCAGAGTTGGGGGTTGCAGTTTCATCTTACTAATTCAAGGACAGTTCCTAATCATGCAGAGTGAATACATGGAGACATCACAGGAACATATGCATTAACCTCTTGCATATTTACGTCATGGACACCTGCACACACACACACACACACACACACACACACACACACACACACACACACACACACACACACACACACACACACACACACACACAAAAAAAAAACGCTCGCATGCCTACAACACACAAGCAATTTGTAATATTGAATAGCTGACACAGTCAGATTTCATAATCTATTGACAGTGTCACAGCACAGTCATGCAAGGTGGTGGAGCTATTGATAAACACAGCATTGGCCTGTCATCCGTGCTTCTTTATCTGGGCTGATGTAACTTAGTGCAAACAGCAGATCCAAGGCCACTATTGATGACATCATAGCACCTATGGGGGCTGAGGACTCCCTAAAGCAGGGCTTTTCCTTGTGCACTGTGTTGGAGCTGTGTTTGAGATTTCTGTTTTTTTTGGGCGGATCTATTGCAACATAATAACACACAAAGATGATGAAGGATATGAGTACTTTATTGTTTTATTGTTTAATACAGGAGATGCAGAACATGCTCGGCATAGAATACAAAATTACACAATATTGTTGGCGGTTTCTTGAAAAGTTTATTAACCAAAAGATCTAATTACTATTCATCAGTTATAATAAAAAAACATTGGTTATAAATGATAACTCAAAATCTCTTAAATTAGAAACTTGGCGAAACCCTTTCATCAATATAGTGTTTATGACACACAACACAAACATACATAGGCTGGATACACAATCATTTGCATACACACAAAGAAAAAAAAAACATCGTCACAGACCATAAATGAGTCACCCTTTTAAAAAAAAGAAAGAATAGAAACAGCATTAAACCCAGTGCTGCATCATCAACAGTTCATAATTCTAATCACTGGGTTAATACAGTTGATATACTATACCTCAGGACACTATTCCCCCATGGTGGCAATTATCGCAAAACACCCGAGATCAACATCCCAGCGCTCACACTTGTAAACAGGCAAACGCACACCATCCACATCGTTTTTGTCCCTCCAATTAGAATTTTTAATATCCTGGTCAGCGTTAATGGAGATTAATGGCCGATCGCCATGGTGAATTCCAACGTCATCTATTATCATTCCAGCCTTGGTCCCAGTCCGCTCTAATTACATTCTCAAAATGTCCTCCGCTCTACAAACCCCAGCACCCTAAGATCAATCAATAATTTTAATTTTCGGATGCCCCCCAACCTCGCTCCAATCCCTACCCTCGTTGTCTGCTTTCGCTCCTTTCTTCCTTCTTCGTGCGCGTCGATTTGTTTCCAAAAGAAAATTAATTACCCATGTCCACTATAGCTCCCTTTGATTCCCTCGTTTGTTTGTCCTTTTGTGCAGTCGTTCGTCCCCCTTGTTTCTCTCTTGCATCTTCTACTGTATGTCTTTCCTCCTTCGCCCTCTCTCTGTCTGGCGCATTGGGGGCGCTTTCCACTCTTTTCCCCCTTCTTGTCACATAATTAGCATGCAGATATGCATTGCCTGATTCGCAAGTCAAATTGCCTCGCTATCTCCCTCCCTCTGTCTCTGCTCGATTTTGGGGCTCTGATTGTTCTTATTCAAATAGGATGTTTGATTTGGATAACCCCCCCAAGCCCCCCTCCATCCAGTCGACCCAAACACACACACACACACACACACACACATATATGAACATACACAATGTGTGATATGATTCCCCTTTATCTGCAGACAACAGAGCTTTGCCCAATCTACTCCCACACCCTGCCTTGCTGCCAATCATGCAAAAACAAGTAAAATGTGGAAAAATTACATGCATTTCCAATCTTGTGGTCATTTCAAAACACCTTGGGGTGCGCTACAGTCTGCCTAAGCCATTTTTTCCCTGTATGTCCTACAGTATGTACCAGTCTGCCAATAATATTCTGCATACCTCAATGGCACACATTCAAACAGACAAGAATACAGTACAGTGTGTGTTTTGCACCCACCCAACCCCAAACCCTACACAAATACATTTCTCTCCCTCCCTCCCTCTCTCTCTTCCTCACACACACAGAGCACGTCTGCTGGTGCAGGAAGATGTTTGCTCAGCACATTTCAATATGAACATCATAATACTCTATCTAGCTGCCATCCGTTTTCCTTGTCATAAACCAACACAAGCCAGCAGTTTTTGGTTTCTGAACACTGTGAGAAAAAAAATCACATTAATTTTCCCACTAAAACTCAGATGTCATTATGTATTAAAAAAGAGGAAGATTGAGGAGGGTTGCAACATCTATTTTTGATGGCCATGGAAAAAAAAATGCACAGAGAGTCAATATTTGACCCTTGACATGTTGCATAAATGGAGGTCAAATTCAAGGCCGCTCCTCTATCTTTCACCCCCATTTTGCTTTAGGCTCTCATACATACTTGAATATCTCACTCAATGCATACAGTGATATTAAATCATTCAAATATCATCATTCCTTTGGCATATATGAGAAGAGAGAAGTGCACTGGCCCCATTGTAAAAAATATGGCGAATGTTAAACGGCGTGGTCTGCTTAGGGAATTTCCTGCTAAAATGTGTGTCTCCACATGTGATCATAACACATAAACACACAGACAGCAACAAGTGTCAGGCTGTAGGGGGAGGTTTCCCTGCGTAGTCATGTCTTGGTATCGTTGGCACAAGGCCAGCTTTGCCATCTGTCTCCTCTCCCCCTTTCCCCGTCTCTCATCCTCCTCCTCCTCCTCCTCCAAGCCAATCTGCTTAACATTTGCTATCATTACGTGCCTGCCATCCTTATGGCATATCAGAGGCAGGCGCCAGGCACCCTTTACCCCTCTCTCTCGCCTCCTCCTCACGCCCCTCTCTTCACGCCCCTATTTCCGCGCCCACTTCGCCACTGAGTTCTCTAAAGGGTCCAGGTGGCATCTTGCCCTGCTCTCTTCTCGGAGCCAGGACGGAAAACAAAGAAGCGCAGCGAGGAGAACAAAAAAGCCCCGAAAAACAAGGATATACTCCTTTCCACATCCTGCTTGGAGCCTGCTGTGCTTCCTGTGCCCGCAGGCTTGGTGTTGGTCCGCGTTGTTGTTATTGTTGTTGTTGTTGTTGCTGTCGTTGTTGTTGTTGTTGCTGCTGATTTCCAATGCTTTTTCCTCCACTGGATGGCTGTTGCAGTTTGAGCTAAAAAGGCTGGGAAGTAAACCTTTTCAAACCTTGGAACTTCCCTGGCTTTGGTGCTATTAACTGGACCCTGGTACGTCTCATATGCCCCCACACACACACACACACACACACACTCACACACATACACATGCACGTAGATGCTGCAGAGTGTTTCTCAGAGCTCCCTGCCACCTCGTCCGCCTGCTGCCTCGAAAGAACTGGGAATACCATGGGATCTACCAGAGACTCACTCATACGTACACACAGGCACACGCCGGATTTAATACGCACGTGCACTCGGCGGTCGTTTGAGGCTGCAGGAGAGTGAATAATCAATTAAGTATTGATTTCTTGTAAGATTTTGTAAATTTCAAAGGCAAAGACAAAGAGGGTAGCTTAAGGAGAGCCGCCGCGAGCGAGAGGAGCCGCAAATTAGCCAATAAACACAGATGGGGGAATAAACGAAGGTGAACGAACGAAACCGCTCGTCACCGCAGTACGCTTCTGTTCATTTGTTGTATCTCTATTGTTTCTACATGCCCCTCCAGATGAATTAATTCTGAATGCGACAATGGTTTCCTATGGAGACGAAGGGATGGCGATTGGACGAGCGAGGGTTAAAAGCGAGAGCTGCAGGAGGAGAGAGAGTCACTGGAGGACTTGGTAATTAGGCAGCCGGCAACACAAGCCTCATCTGTATGCGGAGTATGCAAATTGACCGGCTGGCTCTTTCTTTTTGTCATGGATCAGAAGGCAAGAGCTGCAGAGAAGAATTAAGAGCTATTATTCTACCCAAGGAGAGGCTGATATATGCAGAAGAGGGGGAGAGGGGGATGAAGAGGAGAGGAAAGAACACTCTTTACCCACAGAGATATACAATGGACACCACTGCAAAGGAGAGTCAAATACAATCAAACAAACGCACTCTTATTCTCTCGTACACCCTGGAAGATTCTTCTACGTTTGCGCTGGAAATAGCGAAAGAGAAAACGACAATCAGACACGCACCTTCATTTGCTATTATGCCTATCTCCACATATTGATAGGCTGCTTTGTGGATGATAATTACCTTTTGGAATATCGAATCCCGAAACGAGCCTCGGAATGAAGGAACAAGAAGAAAGGACAAAAAAAAGAAAAAAGAGCGGAGGTATGCAAAGGCGCTAATGATATTCAGAGCGCTGACTGTGTGTCATCTGCATGATGACAACGGCCAATTATAATGAACCATTGGCTCTCCGCCACAGATAAGTAGGAGAGAAAAGGATATGGGTGAAAAGGAGGGGGAAGCGACAAAAAAAACTTCCCCGTCCCTTTCTTCTTAATTTGCCGCTGATATTTACAGATTTTGTGTCGTGTGGATTTACAGTAACGATACATGTTGAAAAAAAGACAACCTTTCCTTGCACTGTCCCTTAAATGGAATAAAAGGCCAAAGAAGATGAGAGATTCCCTCCATGTAGGATTTATGGCTGCTTGGGTTGGTATTCCATCGCCACGTTGGTCAACTGGACTGGTTCTGATGGCACTCGCTCCTGTACCAACCATCGCTTTGACGAACCAAAGAATCTGTTGGAAAACACACACACACGAACAAGCATAGGCGCACACACGGCGGAATCATTCACAGTTCCGCCTTCTCCCCTTCCTCATCACACTACAAAATGCCTCCCCATCACCGTTTTGCATATTCGCATGCCGCCCCGCCTGCCACAAAAGACTAAACAGCAGTATGCAAAACAGTCTGGTATCCCCACTTACATAGCGATGAGACGAACAGTGTGAGAAGGAGGGGGCGGGAGCTGGGCCGGGGTAAAACACGATTGGGGGGGGGTGGAAGACAGGATGATGGGGGGGGCAGGAGGGCCACAGGGGAGCTTGTTGGCACAAAAAAGGGGCACGTGCCGTGATACCACTCCTACTACGTGATGACAGAAAGAGGCGGGCGTGGGAAAAATGGTGGTGGAGTGGAGGGGGGGGATGAAAGGGAGGGGAGAGGAGGGAGAAGGGGGATAAGGGCATGTTGGCACTAAGAGGGGGCACGTGCTGCCGGAGGAGGAGGGGCGACGTGGGAGGGCGAGGTGCAGTGGGAGGTACAGGGAAATGGGTGGTTAGATGGGGGGCGCGGCGGGGGTGGCACTAAACACAGACGAGTGTCTAAAGAGGAAGGGTTTTCAGATTGAGGGGCCACCTGCATTAAGGAGGAATGTCACACCATTAAAACACAAGACGCACACTCACACACAGACACACACACACCTCTTATCAGACCTCTGGGGAATATGCCAAGGGGGTGTGGCTGCCATGTCTGTGACGAAGCACGGTAACTTCCACAGAAAATACCCACGTGTGCCTCCACAGACCTGCAGGGGTGCCAGCGACGTGTGTGCTCTCTCGCGCGCACACTCACCACTTCTTTGCATACGCAGATGCATCAGGAGGCTCCGTCTTCACAGCAGACTTGGCACCAAGCCAAAGATGTACATGCTGTTTGCCTGGTAGTGCATTTGTTCAAAGACGCAACACACACACACACACACACACACACACACACACACACACACACACACACACACACACACACACACACACACACACACACACATACATGTATTGGACCAGAAGGTCTTTTGATAAACTGATTTGATTGGTGTTCATTTGTTCAAGTGTTTTGATTCCTCTGTAAGATTTCATTTATTTTATGGGATGTTTTATTGAAGTAGGCTACACTTTATTCTGTAGTTGTATAGAAATGAGACTGTATTTTTATGTATATTTGACACTCTTTGTAAATTGAATTATTTTTTTATTTTTTTTATACAATATATGAATTTACTTCATTACAATGATTTTATTTACAGTAAGGTTAATTGTTTGAAAATTATTTTCAAAATTATTCTGCTGTTTGAAACAAAAATGATGACCAATGGGGGCCTTTCCATGTTTTGATTCTGTTCCATTAGAAAAAATACAGATTATTGTATGACTGTTGCAGTTCATATGCGCTCTTTTGTGAACACAGTAGATTGATGTTATATCACCACCATCTAAAGTAGATGTTGTCTCTTTGTAAGCAAAGATCTGAGACTAGCTCAGCTGTGAGTTGTAAACTTTGACCTTGGTGACAAAAAATACTAAATTGGTTTGACTCTAGTCAGGAGTTCACGTTCACCATCATAGTCATCCAGTGGCAAGTGGATTTGATTATTTTCACATTCAATTCTAGTTTAAAAGCGATAGTAGTTTCATATGTCCTTCTTGAGATGCAAGCCTATTGCTTTTAGCCTCGCTAAGTGAATCATCAGTGGCAGTATCAAGTTACCCTCAACAGAGACCAAAGGTTACTTAAAGGCCTTTTAGTCATCCACCTCGGCATGCCAGCTAATTTACAGCAGACTCATTAGACCAGCATTAAACACAATTTCCTGCCGACAAATTTCATTTGGTAGAAAAATCATTACCATGGCAATAATAAACAAGCTTATACAGTAGTGGCTAATGGCAATTTAAGTAACCTAATGTCATTAGCAAACCCCAGAAATAGCTACAGTAGCTCGGAACGGCTATGATCAAAGCTCTGTTTAACATAGATGTTGACATGGCGAGTGTTAAGATTACTTTGGAGTTTTGATTTCTTTCTGTTTTCTTTCTCTTTCTTAAGCTTTGTCTTGGGCCTGGACTATGACAGTGGAAATATAATGTTTCATAACTGTCAGTGCACAGGGTTGTGTGTAGCCTGGGGTTGCTGTGCTGAACAATAAACCATAATTTGATAGATGAGAAATTACAGCGGTCCATCTACTGTGCAGGGCCTTCACCCCGGGCAACGCAATACCGTGCCAGATGATGTGTCACATTTCTCGGAGAGAGGGAGAAAAATGGAATTATTCTTTTATTCTTTGTTAATAATGTCTGCCTGTGTTTTGAATGTAGCATCCCTGTTTGTCTTATGTAGATAAACTAATACACCAGATAGATGTGAGGCCTCTCTTTGACACTGCCAATTATTGCAGGCCCTCTGTCCTTTGAAGCTCCATACATCACAGTATTGAGAGGTGCTGGGAGGAATGATAAGCCGTCTGAGTTCATGTGGTGCATATATTGTTGAATACACCGCTGATATATATTTAACCGTCACTAAACACCTACCTCCTCTTCTCTCCCACGTGTGAAGAGTCACTGCTGATAGGAGATATGTATCATAGCTAGCCCACCTCTGTTAGCCAATGCATTTGCCATTAGCAAATGCATATCTCTTTTGAGCGAGGCATGGATTTGCTGTGGAGCAGGTTGGAAATGATGTGTTCTCTGTGACATTGTGACTGAGAACTACTCAGACCAGCCATTAGTACCCCTGGAGCATGCTCCAGTGCTGTATCATTTGTGTCAGGCATACAAGACTGATTTGACTTGGGCAATGGCGAGTGACTGACAGCCATGTGAATAAACATAATGGTCGCGATCCTACTGGAAACTAGTGCTTAAATTAGTGGGCAGCACTAATAGCAAGCGTAAGAGGGAACGTTTTAAGTGCAAGTATTTAACTGGGAATGTACTGCAGTAAACTGAGGCGAAGGTAAGAAGTTGGCGGGATGATGGGCAGCTATTTATCATCCCTGTTGTGTAAGCTGTTGCTGTGTGATTATACCACTAGGGTCACTGTGAGGCTTGATTTAACTTTTACTGTGCCCACATCTTACAAGAAAGAAATCCATTCAAATCTGCCCCAAGCACAGTTTCTCACTGTCTGATCATATATATTGTATACACTATGTACCAAGACAGTTATGCTATTAATAATATTATATTTTTATTGCATGTTTCAAAAGCTCGAGCCAATATCAGGGAGGTTAATCTCACTCCTTTGTTCTGCTGTGGTGTATGTCTTGTCACACAACAGCAGTACTGAAGTCAATGGAGGAAACATTTTGTCCTCTTTGTGAAGCCACTGAAGCTCACATCCTCAGAAGGTGGTGATGTCATGTGAAATGAATGGCTTTTTATTCCTCAGTAATTTTATGATCTTGGAATGAAACCTTATATCCGACTCCATTCCTATTAAGGACCACCCCCTCCCTTTTCTTTTTTTTAACAAGAGCGATCTGATAGATGTTCAGAAAGATGTTTTTTTTTTCTTCCCCTTTGTTCTGGTCAGCGGGCTCATGCAATGTTTATTAGATTAAAAGTCAGCCACTGCGACGAGAGAAAAGGTGAAAAAATGCTAAAACACAAAAGAGAAGCCTATCGCTGGCACTAGCAGCGCGTTCTCTGCTGGTCTTTTTTATTACAAATTGAGGCCAAATCACTTTGGAAGGCACCAGTGAGGGGAGGGATAGATTTGAATGTGATTTAAAGCAGCAGTGTGTAGTGCAGCATTTATGATCAGAACTTACGTCTGTGTCTGACAATTAATGTGACTCCAGGCGGTTTTATGGCCGGATTCAAACAGGGACTGCGTTTCATAGTGATGATAGAAGACAGAGTGGACATAAATAAGAATATACATATGTGAAATCCATAAACGGGTACCAAATGGTTTACATGGGAAAGGGAAGTTGGGGTGGGAGAGTTCATCCTCCACATTTGAATTGTCACAGCAGCTTTTATGATGTACAACATAGTGGGGGTTGTCATGTTCTGGTAATACTGATGTGCTTGGATTGTTCTGACAAGTGACTGTGATCAAAAATGACTCACTCACACTGAGAGTCTCTTTTACTAATACTCTTTTTTTACATAAATAAAAAAAAATCCTTCTTCTGTCTTATACTGTGTTGTATTTAATCAGGCCAAATGCACAAATAAAGGCATGTGAGCTGACTGCATAATTGTTAAAGCGGGGGGGGGGGGTTCTTTTTATATGAAGGTATAAAAAAAAGCTACTTGGCACTGAGTGATTTTTTTATGATCTTTAATGAGTTAAGGATATCTATTTGCCGCTATTACCCCATAAAGCATGTATATATTGCTTTGAATGCAGTCTTTATTGCCCTGTTTTGTTTAATGGCATTTTCACACTGCCCATCTAAATATTTAACCAGTGTAGACTCTGGTTTTCCATTATTTTATCAATTATTTGCGTAATTGCAAATAAGTGAGAAGATACCCATTGTAAGTGCTCGTGGAGCTACATCACATGTTTTTGATCGTAGAGTCTCAAATCTGATCCCTTTTAACTTTTTGAATATACATGCAGCCTACTAAATTAAGTAATGCATATTTTATTGTTGAAGATTTAAAGTGTGATCCAAAACCAGTGGCACTTAAACAGCTGAATGTATAACGAGCGGCACAAAGGTGGTTAACAGAAGCAAAATCCATTTGAAGCACCAGTGCACATCAGTCTGGGGTGAAGTATTTGGACTTTGAGTGATCCTTTTCAAATTTTGTGTTATTCTTTACTCTGGTGAAACATTTTGCATGAGGTATTCTCTGTGTTGGTGGTTTTAAGTATAGGCACTTGCTAGTATCAGATGATAATAATCACTAAAGATGAGCAACACTGACAATTTTTGGTTGGAAATATTTTTAAACATTAGTTACTCCTTGGTCTGAGTTACTATAACATCTTATCCTTGACCCTTCCTGCCTCAAACACTTTTCTTACTTGCTCAGGACTTAGTATCCCCTAAGGAACATTGGCCATCGACGAAAGCCCTCCATCCTCTCCAGTTTTGTGCCTTTCAATCCGGTTGCTGCCATGACAGCCCCCCAGCCTTAATCTCTTGTTCTGTGTTTCTATCCAGGTGTTTCTAGGTCCTCCTCTCTTTCTCTTGCCCCGTGGGTTCCATTTTAATGCCAGCTTGGTGATAGATTTATTTATTTTTCTTAGTGTGGCCTATGCAGCTCCAAACCCTTCTCCTAATTTGAAGGTTTATGGGTTCTTGCTTATTGCGCTTCCACATGTTGGTGTTGGTGATGGTTTCTGGCCTTTAGATTCCCAGGAGATGCAGGGACAGTGGTATGTTGGTGGTAATTTTCCATTTTTTGATTCTTTACATGACTCCTTCCATATGGTCTTCAGATCTTGTCCACCGCCTCCCCAGTGAACTTGGGGTTTCTGTTTCTTGGTCTTGAAGTACTTCAAACTGGTTGTGTTATGTTACTTAGTTCCAATGTGCCTATCTTGACATCACTGTGCATTGAATTTGGGTCTAACTTCTGTGGGGTTAATGCATTTCAGTTTCAGCCGCATCCTTGCTATGTCTAGGTGATGTTCAAACCCAGCATCAGCTCCTCTTTTCAGCAGTGAGTTCCTAAACTTCCCCTTGATGCAGATGTGGTCAATCTTATTTTTGGTTGCGTGGCTGGGAGGAAACCCATCTTGCTTTATGGATGGCCTTGTGTGGGAAAACCAAGCCTCCTGTTGTTGTCTGCATAGACCGTATTAAGCTTTTCTCCATTTGTGATGGGTTCCTAGCTGATGATGGCCTTCTGGCCTTCTTTGGATAGCAGGAACCTTACCCCCTCTGAATGTGGTGCAGAGTTTTCTGCCTCACACACACCGTCAGTGAAGTGTCAGATTGTAGTAATACAAGTACCGCAGGGAATTTAATTCTTTGTAGCAGCGATAGAATCTTGATGTATTTAAATTAGTTGTATATAATTTATCAGTGTTTATATAGGAATCCCTTGTCCAATCAGCCATGTCACAACTCGGCCCATTCATTTGGTGTTACATTTCTCTGAACCTGTTTTGACAGAACCCCCCAAAAAAGCATAAACCTATTGCTTTCAATCAAAAGTGGGTCTATGGCAATAAACTACAGCTACCATTTGAACGTCTGAGTTTGGGAACCTTGTGGCACATATACGACTTCAGCTGCAACCCTAAAGCTAAATGCAACAAGACAACTCTTATGGCTATATCATATTCTGTTCTATTGTCCGTAAAAAAAAAGAAAATGTTTCCTTTATGTTTTTTATAAGAGGCTAGAAAGAAGCTCTTAGTCTTGGATTTTTTTGGAGCTGCTGCTGAAAATACCTTTACCACTGGTGTTTTAAATATTAAACTGTTAAACTCCATTGTAGTGCTGCTTGAAATACTGTAACACAGGACATTAATTTGTCACCAATTAAGTTTTCCCCTACTTATTCAGGGCATTAACGATAATTAACAATTTTACAGCAAACTTGACAGGAACACTTTTCCTGACAGTGTTAGCGTTGATTAATTTATCTTTTAGCGTACATTTTCCTTCAATGTCATAACTGTTATGACTAACCTTCCTCCATTGGAGTACAGGTGCATGGCTTGAGCCGTTAGATATAGTCTGTGATAGCTGATAAACAATTCAAACTGCAATGAAATGAGCTCAGCAGAATACAGAAAATAAATTATAATGGAGCATGAAAGAAAATATTATGGAAAATGACTGTTGGTGAGTATCAAATTAGTGTCAAAATAAAATCCTAAAAACAGGTTGGTTTGCGTTTAAGCACTAAATGCAATACTCCGCTTGTTTTTCTTTTTTCCTGTATAAATTTGTGTGACTTCTCTGTGACTCAAAGGATTGGGTACAGTAGATAATGTGTTGGACAATCAACAGCGCAACACTCCGCCTCTCTCTCCCTCCCTCTTTCTGTCCAACCATCGGCAGCATCAGCCACCTTTCATCAGGCCAGACCATTGATCCTCCACCCGGCAGGGGGTCCTTTCAGTATGCAGCCTAATGTTCTCATTATATGTCCTGCATGGTCCCATTGCTGATGACTGCCTGATTACCATCTCATTAGGAGACATGGCCAGGCAGGGGAGAGAAGGACCTGTCACAGTTTAAGGAGCTCATCACAGCACAGAAATAATACATGCTGGAGGCTTGGTTCATGCCTGATGGTACCTGAAGGAAAAGTATTTCTTCATTGGATAAAATAGCAAAGAATAATTGCACTGTAAAATACAAGCTGGACATTTAAGGGAAAAAATAACATTGTAATCCACAAATTGATCACTTTAAAAACTGTTTTAACTTTTCTTTTTAGAATTTTTTATGTAACCACACTTTATTTATCATCAGTATAATGTTCTGACCTGATAGATGGGAGAGATTCCCCCAATCATCTGCCACAAAGTTAATGTTGTATGATTATAGACTCAAAGTTGCTCAGTTTGACATGATCCTGTCAGCCCCTTAACATTCAAGCTCTGCGTTCTGATTATGAATGTATCTGAGACACTCCATGCTTTGGCCCAAGATAGATCCAACTCCAACCATGAAATCCTGAATAAACATTGACAGTGTGACATTCATGAAAAGTATTTTATTAGACTGTTGCCTGTCTTGCTTAATTAAGAAGCAAGCTGGTAAATGATGTACCTTGATTCAGCTGGTCTCTTTCAAGGTTTATGGACAGGTTTTTTTTTGACACTTACATGTTTGTGTGTGTGTGTGTGTGTGTGTGTGTGTGTGTGTGTGTGTGTGTGTGTGTGTGTGTGTGTGTGTGTGTGTGTGTGTGTGTGTGTGTGTGTGTGTGTGTGTGTGTGTGTGTGTGTGTGTGTGTGTGTGTGTGTGTGCGAGAGTGTATCTTTATTCCAGCATCCATGTGTGCTGGGGAGGGGTGCTGAAAATCCCAAGGTAATCTGAAGCACAAAGGCAATGTCATTATAGACATGGGAGGACATTATTCTAAAATGGCAAGTGATGCAGTGCTGAGACAGTAGATAAGGTGAAGAGAAAATGTGGAGGAAAGAGGAGAGGAGAGAGTGAACGCTTGAATTTGTCATGGACAGATAAAAACAGGCTAGGGCCAGGCTGGAGGACGCCGTGATAGGGGTGTTGTTTTTTTTTTCCTCTCTTCCCTCTGTCTTTCTTCCCTCCCTCTTTTACTCTCACTATACCCTCCTCACTCCCTTTTTGAGGTTTATCTGACATACGATGAATGCAGCAATTTTATCTGAATAGACAAAGGAACGGTGACATGCAGCCTCACTCTGACGATTGACCTTGAAGGAGTCGAAGGAAGGAAGGGAAAAGGGAGGAGGCAAGGAAGGAAGAGGGAAACGATCATGGTTGTTACTGCTTCGTTACAACTCTCTGAGCTGTTGTTATCCTCATAGTACTTGGGATACTAAAAATTGCACATATGTTTGTGTAACCATTTTAAAACTGGCTAAAGGGAATGCATTATGCTATTTCCACTTGTAACATAAAAAATACTCATAAAACACATAAGTTTAGTTCTTTGTGGATTTTCTATGTCGCCATAGTTCTGACCACACAAGAACTATGTCGCCATAGGTCTTGTGTGGTGAATTTAGGACACTGACATAAACAAAATGAAATACATTGCTTATTGGAAACGTCCAACTTACGTGAGTTAAATAAATGAATGGTAAAACTTTGCAAGTCTGGGTCCATTTCGTTATTTGGTGCAGAATTTTCCCTATCCATGCATGAGTTACCGTTCAGATTCAGGATGTTACAGCTACAGTGGAGTGTGATGGTACATTTTCTGAAATCAAAAACAGTCCTGCAGAATTGAAATAAAGGGCTTATTTCTACACTCAATATATCCCATCATACTGGAAAACAGAAGCCTTAACAAGTCTATAATTCAACAGAGATACAAGACGTGTTGTATGCGGAGTATTGAGGCACGACTCACTTTTCTCGTCAAGAAAAAAATTTGCTCTCTTGCACTTATTATCCCTCTCGCTTGCACTAATGCTTTCTCCACCTACACGTTAAACCAACAACTGGATGCAACAAGTTCAGGCACGTTCTCTGGGGGCTGCTGAAAGTCATCCTGTGGAATGTTGGAAATCGCAATCAGATGTTGAGATAGGTGAGTGGGGTTATTGGATGACAGGCGCAAGAAGCAGTCAATTACAACATTTCACCTTAAAAATAAAACGCAGAGAAGAACACAGATTGACATGTGGATATTTTTCTTCCAATGGAAACTAAAGCTCCAACCTTTTAACTCTGTCATCAAAATAGGTTAAATATTTATTTGAATTTTACTGTATTGAAGAGAATTTCACGTCATTAAAGAATGGAGGAAAATGTATTAATCTTTTGTGAAATAAATACTGAAGTATAATGGGTCACCAACAGAGTTAATAGAGCTTTTGTCTAATGCAAACCTCAGTCTTCCTGCTGCTAATCGTACTCTGTGTGTAATTGAGCATTTTTATTTCCCATCTCTCATAGTTACACTAGAAGTGTCTACTGCCAACATGTACTAATTAATTAGTTGATTAATGGCTCTTTGGCTCACAAGCAGACATTTAACAGACCACAGCTCAAGAAATAAAAAGTTTACTTGTTAATTCCTCAGCAAATATCATCAAGCAGATCCTAGATATACATCTCTTTATTTCTCCTTAGTTGTGATGTCATTTCATGTGCTTTGCTTTCTGCATACAAAACAAGATTTATTGATGTCATGTTTTAAGAACGCCATGAAATACAGAAGATCGTAAACAAATGACCAAGTTCACTGTTATGTTAGGATTGTGCCCATAACTGCATTCATGTGGAATCAACCTGTATAACCTTTGAGGACTTTTAACCCAAGGTAGCAGCTGTCTGATGTCACCTGGAGTGCATGTGTTGAGCTTAACATACTTTGGCACACCTAAACTTTGTAGTCCACGGCTGCACACTGACGGGGAACAGGGCTATATGTGGCCCACAGCTGGCGACTTCACTTGTGATGGGACCTTACCCGAAGCACAGAGTTGAGTTCTGACCAAATCAATTAACAGACGTGTTCTGACATAAATATCAGGTTATTTTTCAGATGTGATGTAAAAGACATGTCGAGAACTCTGCATGACTGGATTTGCCCAAACGTTTCTGAACTGCATGTTAGTAATTTTAAATGTCGGTAATCTTCTCTGTCACTGAGCTCAATCTGAAACAGGAAAGGAGTAATTTCACTAATCGGATCACATATTATTTCAATGACAATATAGAAAACAGAGCAAGACAACCTCCAAGATCGGAGGGCACATTCATGATAAAACAAAAATAGCCAACGACTTCCATGTCTTGTTAACACTCATAGAATGAATCTTTAAAATTAAATTGCCTTCTTTAAGTTGTATAAGGAAATAACAGGGCTAAATATATATATTTAAATGGTAACCTCAGAAGTTCAAAGAAAATCCGACGTAGGAATGTAATCATTACCTTACAAATAGCTGCATTTTTAAAGACAGAGTTTGGTCATTAAGTAGACAGTATATCCAAACAAATTTAAGTAGTTTATCTAGCTCATAAAAAAGTTCAACAAACCATTCATAATGATACAGGTATAAATACTTATCCTACTTTACTTACATGATGAATTATTTATACTGACAGATGATATGCATGCATGGGGCAATATCTAGAAATTCTTCATGCATAGCATGTTAAGATATGCATCCTAATCGATGAAATAAGTGTCATAGAGGTTAAACGCATTTAAATATAATAGATGTGAGCCCAGAATTGAACCCTGTGGTGCCCTGTGTTACAGAGGCTGGTAATGAGACAAACCCACTGACTGAGAAAAGTTTACCTATTCAAGCTTACTGCTTAAGGTTCTGAATGAAGATGATATCATTAATGTTAGCAACATTGGGACTCAAGTAAATTAGATATCAAACAGAACAGTTGTCTGAATGTACAACAATTGTGACTCAAAATTGCAATTGCATTGCCGTCCCTTTGGCAGAAGCTAGATTGATATTGTTGGAAGATGTCATTTGAGCCACTCAAACATGTTACTCTGGAACTACTTTTTCAAAGCTTGATAAAAAAAGGATAGCTTTTAAAAAGGAAATTAATGAGGACATGCAGGTTGAGGACATGTTTCTTTAAAAGAGTCTCATACTAGCTTGCTTCAAAAACTCAAGGCATAAAAAAAAGAAACCAAGGATGTATTAACAATGGAGAAAAAGCTTAAACCAAGTGTTGTCACTACTTATTAAATCAACTCTGAGGTTACATCCCAAAGACTATATTATACCAACACATTTATAAGATGAATATCCCTCAGAGTTTATAAAGAAATCTGAGAAAAAACTGTTACTTTGTAATATTCAGGATATTAGGACCAAACTGTTTCTTATGCATAAAGAAAAATGGTCAGTTGACATATGGTGTAAACCAAAGTTACGAACTTATTGTCTCATAAAGAATAACTATAATTCAGAACTTTATGTTAAGTACAACTTAAACAAAAGACAAAGATCCCTATGTGCACAGTTACGCTCAGGAACATTACCATTAGCCCTAGAGACCGGTAGGTTTCATTCCACTCCAGAGGAGGACAGAACCTGTTTGTTGTGTGAGCTCGGTGAAATTGAAAATGAGGTGCACTTTTTGTTTTACTGTCCTGTTTACGAGGACATAAGGGATGTCCTCTTCAGTAAACTGACTTCCATTTATGTTGATTTCTTTTGGCTAGATGACTATGAAAAACTTGAGTTGTGTTTTAGGAAAGGAACCTTCTCAGATTTTATTTGCCAGGCCTGGGAGAGAAGGCAGAATGTTTTGTTTAAGATGGAGCGGTGAAGCAACATGTCATTTTGTAATCAAATGTGACCTGATGAGATGTGGATCCACTGCAGCTGCATTTTTGGTGTCTTGTAAACCCATGAGGGTTGGGCACGTTTTTGTGCATGACACGAAAATCTAAAATCTATCTATCTATCTATCTATCTATCTATCTATCTATCTATCTATCTATCTATCTATCTATCTATCTATCTATCTATCTATCTATCTATCTATCTATCTATCTATCTATCTATCTATCTATCTATCTATCTATCTATACTTGTTACACTATACTGATTGTCAGGAATGAAAAAGAAAAAAGTTCACAGTACAAACAAGATGCAAATTATACAAGATCAATAGCTCAATACAGGGATGAGATTATTTTGCATTAGCAGTAATTAAACGAGCAAACATGGTGGTCAGTAACTCCTTTATATGTAAGTAATGACTTGGAGTTAACTTCACTCTAAACCTGGCCCTTCTCTAATATATTTTTATAAAGTATTGTAATTTTTTCTATGCGTCATTGGATTTACTAGACAATTTTCTGTACTCTCTCTAGAAAACAGAACAAAACGTGTTAATCCAAGCACTGCCTCTACAAACACAATCCGAGTTGAGGTCTGCTACCTTATATTTCATTGAAACCAATAATGTTGCCAAGCTCTCTACTGGGGAGAAATATACTGCAGCGAGGTTTAGAGTCACATGTGAAAATGTCACCTTTTGGGTGGTATGTACTTCTCAAGCTTGTAGTTGTAGCTGCTTTTAGATGATTGAGAAAATGTGAACTTTTCTCCCCCCTTGCTTTATTGTAGCTTTAACTTTAATCTTTTGATGAGCAAAGTCTGTAAAGAATGGAGAGTCGCATCTTTCTTTGCTGAACGTAAACTTGTTGAATTTGGCCTTTTCCAGTATCTATCTTCATAGATTAAATATGCTGTTGCGTTAACATTTTAGGACTGAAGTAAGAAAGGTTCTTAATCCTTTTTAGGCCCCTCTACAAACTGTTATTCTGCTTCTGCATGGACTTTACCTTTGGACATATTCAAAAATTACAGTTGTAGTGGTAGTTAAATATATAATTTAGCGTCTACATATAATTATGTATTACAGAGCTTTACATAATTATATGTAGACGCTAAATTATATATTTAACTACCACTACAACTGTAATCAACTGTAATAACTTTAAATGGACAAAAATACAGTTTCTTTTATTTTAAGTTCTCTCTTTTATCCCTTTTTACAAAATTAACTGATTCATTTATTTTTCTCTTATCATTCAAGACAGTATTTTCCATCCATCAACGTAATGAGGCCACAAGTTGACCAGTTGAATGTGATGTTTAGAATGTCACGAGGGCTGCCTTTGTAACAGGTGTGTGACTCTATCCAGACAGTGATCTTTTAATCTGCTAATGTGAAGGGAAGAGCAATCCCACATCTGGAAGTTTTACTACTCTGTAATTGCGGAGCTGCTAGTGAGCAGCCCCCTGAGCCCCAGAGAAAAAGAATGACCTGCATTCAGCTCCAAACACAGACAGACGCGATAACATTTAGAGGGGATGACATTTGTGTTAATTTCAGATGACTTGCCTTTTCCAAACCAATTTGGTTTTCGCTCTGTTTGTTGATGTTGCTTTTAATGTGACGACTTTGACATGCATTTCCACAACAGATGGATTAATGTTTTCCTTTTTCTCTGTGTATTTTTTCCTCTCTTTCTCATTCCCCTCTACTCCCGCTTTCTCTCTTTTCCTCTCTCTTGCAGGATTTCATCTAGACAGGTGCTTCCTGTCCGGACTTTGACGTAAAATTAAACACAAGTCCAGATGTGAAGTGTGTGTGTCCGTGTGTGTGTGTGTGTGTGTGTGCACGTCTAAGACAGACAGAGGGGGAAGCATGTTTCATGTGCGCGGCCTGGTCATTTTACCACAGCTGAAAGAAGAAGGAATGAACAGAAATAAAGTAAGACAGACAGAGAGGCAGAGAGAGGGTAATAAAGAGTGTGGCCATGAGAGAGAATTTGCTACAAATGCTATCCTATGATTTGAACCAGTTAACTTTCTGTGAACCTATTATCCTTTGAATTCAAGCAGTGTGCAGGGACATGAACTATGTTTATTTTGTGCATGCCCCCCTTTCTTTATTTTCATGTATTTTGCTTCTTGAAAAAAAGACAAAAAGTTAGTCTACTTACACACCCACATGGAATACTGATATGAAATGAAACATATCACATACTGTACACAAAATGTTCATTCCTTTTATTCAATGTTAGCTTCAAGCTGATTCCAGGTTAATGGCATCACAATGTTGCTTTCAGAGGCCGATTAAATACAGACGTCTAAAAGACGCGGTTTTCCGTTCATCCGTTGCTTCTCTTGTCCTTGTCCTGAATGGAGAGACAGGGGAAGGGGAAGAGAGAAGGAGAGAGAGAAATGGAAAGGTCATGAGTGATGGATGCTTTGTGTGTGTCTGTCATTCCCAATTACTGAACTTTGCCTTTTAAAGCGTCGCTCAGATGCATTTCTCATTTCTGCCTTTCTGACTGATGAAGAGCAGGCTTTGACTGGGGGCACTGTGTGTTTTAAACACCGCCTTACTAGTCATTCACTATTTACTTCAGATACAATACGCTGCAGCAGATGCTCCTTCTCTGCACTACAACTTTCTGGATTTGTATTCATTCTCATATTTTGTTATCAAATATATAGTTTCACTGCGCTCAGGTCTGTTATGATGCGAAGAATGAGATTACACATCATGTTTTTTGTAAAGAGTGTTCAAAGCTACAAAAGTACACCACAGGGATGTATTTTGGGGGAGGCTGCACTTTGATTATAGCAATGCAGATACATAAAATGCCTCCATTCTGTGCTTCCAGCACACACCTAGAAATGTAACATCTCTCTTTTAAGCTTTTCACCATTACCTTTCATATTGCTAAGATTTGTAAAGGCTGTTAAGTTGGCTAACAGTATAAGTAAACAAATTCTCGAAAAACACATGTAAAGTTGGGTGTTATCCTATTAAAGCAGGAACATTAGGATTGAATAGTCTCTTGCATTCTCCTGAAAAAAATCCCCAGCAAGACATACGTTCCTAAACTGCATTTTTATATTTAGTTCATTTGTTTGCACAGAATAACTGCATAAATACACATGCCCTTTGCCTATGCTCCTATCCCTACTTTTCACAATACCTGTTTGATAAAAGTGTTTCATACACTTTCACTGCCCTATATTTAACACAGTGTGGCCTATGCAGCTGCCTCAAATGGTCCTCCATGTTATTTTTAAGGGTAAAGAAAAAGAGAGTAGAGGGACAGGTGCTATGGCAGGCAGCTAGGTTAATCTCCTCTGTGCTCTGTCAGCCTCCTTGCAAAACTTTAAAAAGTGTCATGTTGACTAGCTGTAACACTGTGACACTCTACAGACATAGGAAGAAGAGGTGGGAGGGAGGGAGGGAGGGAGGAAGGAAGGGATGAAGCAGAGATTGAGACAGAGCAGGAGGGGATGGAGGAAAAGGGATGGCAAGGGAACTGCAAAAGAAAATCCAAATATATACATGCACACACAGTAACAGCTGAATCCCCCAACACCTTCCCTATTCTTCCTTTTTTCAGCCACTGTCTATATTAAAATCATTCCCTGTTAATACATCTATTTTCTACTCGTGAAAACCTCCCTAAGTGTCACGATAAAGGTGGAGGTGGTTTGTGAGGTCGGCCCGAGGAGAGCTTTACGAGACAAGCTGCACTGATATATGGCTCGCGGAGACTCCATTAAAACCCTGGACCTGCGCCATTTGGCAAAATGGAGGTCACTCATGCTAGGGTCATGTGACATCTATAAAATCAAACTTTTTCTTAATATCTGGACGTATATCACCTGTCTTTTTTTCCCTTTTTTTCTTTTTTTTTTCTTTTTTTTTTACTAATGCTTGAATCTTAAACAATAGGTCCAGGGTCGAGGATGATCGTTTTTCAAGAGGCAGAAGGGGGGCTGCGGGCCGAGTGTATGTGCTTTGGGTTGTTATGGGGGAACGGGGTAATGCTCGGTTTTTGATAAATGTACCATATCAGATCTGCAGAAGAGCATAAGGGGAACAATCCGCAGTTGGTTATCTTAGAAAGAGGAGAACAGGTGTGTAAAGGCATGGTCGGGAGTCCTTTTTTTCTTACTTTATCTGTCTCTCCTTCCCTCTCTTCCATCACTCTGTTTGTCATGCTCAGCTTCTCATTTCGTCCCTCTCTGCAGGTAACCTAATTAAAGTGACTTCACGCTTTCTCCCTCACTCACCTTACACGTATAATTGTCTCTGTCTCTTGCACTCGTTCTGCCTTTCTTTTTTTTCCCACTCACACTCTTTGTTAGAATCTTAAACTTGTCTTAAACTTACCCCCGTCCCTCTACTCCAGCTCCTGTCTCTCCTCATACTGTATTTCCTTAAAAACTTAGAAACATGTCATTTCCTCATCTCTCCCTCCCCATTCCTTCTCTGTTAATCCCTTACCTTATCTTCATGTCTCTTTAAGCCTAAGTGTGTGTCCTGTCTGTCTATCCGTGGCTCCCAGCTCCCTAGGGCAGCATTTCCAGGCTTCATTTGTTTGAGGGCTTTCTAATCTGGGGACTGGGACAACCTCAGTCCACCGTGCCCTCGTCAATCATCCCCGCAGAGGAGCAGAGAGGAGGTGAAGAAGGAGTAGAGAGGAGGAAGAAGACTGGAGGTGATGGCATGATTAGTTATCTATCCTCGCCCTCGCCCAGCCGCCACATTGCCAGCGACTACCACTCCCTCCATCTTTCCCATCTCTCACTCACTCACTCCTTCTGCCTTTCCCTGTCTCTCTCCCTCGCTGTCTCTCCATCTATCATACCTTCTTATCTCTCTCTCCCTTCCACTCTCGCCTGCATCCTGAGCGCCAGCCTGTAGCGCCAGCCATCCCTCTGTCCGTCTTTCTATTTATCTGTCTGTCTGATTGTCTGACCTCAGCCCCGATGGTGGTCCCTTTTGTGTCTGTGGACAAATGAGGATGACCTTTTATTGTAAAACAGACACCTACGGGGAGGGATGAAACCGCCAGTGTTTAAATTAACAACAGAGAGAAGAGAGGGAGAGGGAGGTCATTTCAAACAGAGAGAGGGAGTTGCAGACAGGGAGAGAGAGTGTAAAGTTTTTGAAGTTCTAATAATTATAGAACTGTGTTTGCGTCAAACTAGCCTGGCCACTGTTCAATAATAAAGTCCCCTACCTGGCTGGCAGCTATTGATGAACAGTGAGGAGCGGACCTCTTGAACGCACCCCGGACCCATCAGTATGGGTGCATGAATTATAAATGGCATTGACAGTGGAGGCCATAAGAGTAGACAGAGTATTATTGCACATGAAGGTCCATTCTGATTTTGATTATTTTTATTCCAGGGGGCTCACAAAAGGCCGTTGGTGAATATTCTAAAAGGGCACAGGGCTGAGATGGGCTTGATGGCAGGCTTTGATTTCTGGCTAATAGCCACTTCAAACAGGCCTGGACGGCCTGGAGACAGGGTAGGAAGATGACACTGGGGCTAAAGGACAGATGGACACGGGACGCACACAAAGGGAGGCCACACAAACCACACACACACATGTAAGATATGTTACAATTTACACAACAACAAGAACACAATCCGTCTACACTGAGAAACATTGATATTGAGCATGTGACATCAACAACATCCTTCTGAGGAGAGAGTCATTCTATATGCTATATTCTATATGCTCGTTTCTGCCACCCCAAACCCAAGCCAATAATATGTCGCTAAGATTTCTTGTATCTTGTAATTTATATCGAGGGAGAGCTGTCCCATAATTTTGGCGTCTGACACTTTTTCTACCTTTTTGCAAAGGTAGTGTTTGCGACCGGTAATGTTGCTCAAACAGGTCCCTGTTACGATCCGATACTCAAATCCACAACTTTAAAATACTGTCCTTGATGGTTAACCATTTGAAGATTCACTTACGTTTCTTGTGATTGACTTGCATGCTTTACTCTAAACTCTTTTAAGTTCATCTTGTGAGCCTTTACTGGCAACATACAGTAACATGCACCTAGAGAAACAAGGAGCATCGATAAGTGTAGGAGGATGCCTGAGGCCAGGCACAAGTAAAAGACATGCACACGCATGTGTTCCCTATGTCATATACACACACTGACGGACTTCATAGCTTTGTTGATTTCTAGGTTTAGGATACATCGCTTCCCAATCTCCTTTTGTACACACATCGCACTCATAAATGTGTAATAATGCAGACTGTCCTGTTCCCTTGTTGATCTGGAGTCCTTTGTCTGCTTTGGCCAATCTGAAGTAAATGCTTAGGGGGGGTGAGGGGGTTCTGGATTATAGGCTGAATTTAGTATAGCAAAATGAATCTACCCCACTGCAGCACACACAGCACAAACCCTCACCTACACACGCAAACACAAATAACCAACACGGTATAAATCTTCCTTAAGGTCCATCTCCACCCCCTCTTCATCATAACTGCCTCTCATTCATTAGCCACACGCAAACACACCAATATATACACTTGCACACACAGAAATATGTTCAGACACACACACATATACACCAACTGGGATTGGCACACGACTGAGGTAGCCCCCACGCCACAGTCCCACTCTCTCTCTTTTAATTACAAAGAATGGGCCTTGGTAGGTCACACAAAACAAATCAATACCTCTAAAAGAAATATTCAAATGTGACCTAGAAAACAGAGCTTGCGCCCCCCATTTTATTATTGATTTTTGACGCAGGGCGATTTAGTCTTTGAGAGATTTTTTTTATTTTGTTTTTGTTGCGTGCCAAACAGCACATAAATATTTACTCCAACGATGAAGCACAAGTGAGAGAGAATGAATATTGAATTTGGAGGTAAGCATGTGTGTATGATCCAATATCCATCCAAAGAGAGGCTGCACATTGTCTCAGTCAGCGAGGCAATATAAATATAAGCATATTTGTTATAGGCAGGGTCAATATCATAAGGTGGATATGGTTTGCGCCTCTGAGGCTGCTTAGAGAGATAGTTTGAAATCAATGGTGTGTCTGGCTCCCAGCTCATTGTCTGATTACTCTTTTGTTTCTTACAGCTACCAGTTTATTTCTTTTTTCAGATTCAATCAAGGTGGAATATTCGGTCTCTCTTTTGGTTACACTGTTCTTTCAAAACATTCACGAATGAGAGAAGCTATCTTTTTAATAACTGGTTTATATTCCGTAAAAATATAAAGGTCTCTTCAAGGTAGGATTGCTGAGCCTGTAGACCCTTTTTGCCCCCATAATGTGCTACTTAGTGATCGTGCCACCACCGATTTTCACCTGGTAGCTGCCCAGCTTTCCTGTCTCATGCCTACTTCTGGGCATGAGATCAGATTCAGGGGGCTGTGATTCTTCTTGCTTGGTTTTCAAAGATACCTCTGGAGAAAGGAATTCATTAATAATCCGCAAGTTTCTCTTCGGAAGAAGTTGCAACATTTACGATCCAGAAATATGAAGTGAAATCCAAACAATGAATCCCCTAATAAGGTTGTTCACTCATTCAGATAAAGCTTTAGCCATGGTGGGTGATGGTTTAAGGAATGTTTTGGATTGAGAACACACAGATTACTTTCTATATGTGCATGAAGCTGCAAACTCAGCTCTTTGTGATGGATTTTACTCTTAGTCGTATCTGTAGTTCCCTCTGCTCAGGTGTTCTGGGCTCGTCTACGTTTGTGTGTTGGTTAATGTGTGTGTGCGCGCATGTGCTTTTTCTTTCTCGAGTTAGGAGGAGAAGAGGATATAAGCCTGGATTAAGTTCAGAGGATGATTTTTATCCTTGTAGGGGGTCTCTAAACGGTAAGAGATGGATGCAAGGTGACCCTATCTGGACACACACACACACATATGGGCACACACATACAGATGGACTCTAAAAGAAACATGCAATCATCACGCACTCACCAACGAACACACACGTATAAACACATACCCACAAGGGTAAGGACTCACAGGAAGAAAGACTCAAGAAGAAACATGCAATCATCTCTCGCTCTCTCACACACACACACACACACACACACACACACACACACACACACACACACACACACACACACACACACACACACACATACAGGTGTGTCATGATCCACAAATAGGGATTATATAGTGCTGATGTTAGAAGTAAAAGAAAGAAAAGACGGCTCTGCCAAAGCTTCCTCTTTATTGTCACGGCGATAACACTAGCAGTATTGATAATGGATAGAATCACACCTTCCATAACTTCTTCTCTTTTATCCTTTTTCTTTTTTCTATGTGCCCCTCTGACTGTTATGTATCTATTTAAGTTGTGTGAAAGACATACTGCGTACTCGACGGGGAGCTAAGAATAACCATGGAAGCTCAATTAATTCAATCAATAAAGGAATATAATAATAATTAATTGAGAGGTCTTTCAGCAGTGTATGGTTTTTTCTCGACTTATTTACCCTTATGTTCGGAAAAAGAGTGCAATCATATAGCAGGCCAGCATGGTAAAGAGAAAAGGAGCAGGTGGGCAAGAGACATAAAAAGAAAAAGAGAGAGACAAAAAGGGTGGGGGTGCCCTCTGTCATTTCATCTTTTCATTTTCCATACACATGACGGCAGTGTTTGATGGAGAAGCCGATTATTGTGGGATTGCTCTTTGTTCTCGGCCATTAGAGCTCCAGATAAGCTGCGGACAAGCAAATGGAATTTTCTCATTCAAATCCTCCTCCTCCTCCTCCTCCTCCTCCGCCATCTCCTTCTCTGCGACTTCCTCCTTTTCTTCTCCTGCTCTTCCGCTGCTTTTTTTTCTCTTCATCGTTTCCCAGCTCTGTGTCCACGTCTGAGGCGCTGATCAGATTTAGCACTTTGAAATGAGATTTTAAGGGACTCAGTTCATCACACAATGCTGAGCATGACCTTTGCGTTGTTTCTGTCTCTGTGTCTGTCATGCAACATTTCTACAGTATGCACGCGCACGGGCCCCCATACACACAGATCCACACAAGAACACACACACACATATTACTTCATTTGTGCATACGACACACGCTCAACACACTTTATTAAGAGTGAGAACAGTGTGGAAACAGAACAATAAAAGAAACAAAGATGACAGAATGTGGATAAAAAAAGAGGCAACATAGTATAAACCTGCTGTTTGCTCTTGCAAGACTGGGGCCTTTGGGTCTTGACTTGGTCTTTGAGGTGGAAGTGTGGGTGTTAGGTCTGATCTAAACATGCTTACAAGTATTGTTTAATAAACTGCTCTAAGGAAAGAACTAACATCCTTGTGACTTCTTTTTGAAATAATAAACTCAGCTTGGCGTATTACTGCAGCAGGATGAAGAAGTTGATAATAAATGAACTCGCTTCTATGGTCACCCACCCCCTTTTGCCTCTATTTCAAATAGTCTTTAACTTTCTTTCTTTCTTCTTGGCCCTGTTCCTTCTCCGTCCATCTCCCTCTTCAGCTGCTAATACGAGAAATGAAAAGGTCCGTATCCCACTTCGGCTCTTATGCTTCACCTTGAAGAGCAACCCCCCCTCTAAAGGATCATTCCAAACAACTATTTCATTCAGGGATGGTAATCAGACAGACAGTCACACACACTTGCACACACACATACACACGGTAATGGCAGTAAGTGATTAGGTTCACAGATGAGGGATCATTTTTGTCCATTTTCTGGGAATCGGTGATTGCTCACAGCATTCATTAGGAAATCGCAGAGGTCAAATGATTCAGAGGCAGCACTCTAAAAAACCACCGCGCACAGTCCAAGATGAATAAAATGAGACCGCAAATTGATAGACATACCACTAAACTAGTTCTACAGATGAAAAGGACACAGAGTTATTATGTCCTTGATGTCGCTGGAAGGTTTAGTGAGATATGAAAGCAGCAAAACAGCATTTTTTTCAGGAGTATGAGTGTTAATTATGGGTTTTCACAAGAATATCTGTTTGCGCTGCTGTTGTACCAGGGAATAGACAGCAAAAGAGCTGTATATTCTGAATGGCAACGTGTGTGAATGTATCATTGAAATGTGTAATCCTTGAGCAGCTGGAGAGCTGTGTGTGATGGAGAGAGCTGGGCTTCATCATAGCCTCCACAGGAGACGGGACGAGTCCAGAGTGAGAGAGACAGACAGAGACGTAGAGACTGAGAGAGAGAGGAGGGAGGAGGAGAGACACCATACTGACAGTATGAATGATACATCATATGATTGTCTTGGACAGAGCTGTTCTCTCTGACTGCCTATACTGCACTCTCCAACTGTCCTCCATTTCACAAGCCCTGGTGGACTGATTTATTACACTCAACAAAACTGCTATAGACTAGGCCCGCTGTTGCTGCGCATAAGTTTTCAAACTTTTTCTCAGGGGGATATTCCAGGAATAAGTGTATTTTTTTTATTTATTTTTTTAAGAATTTTCTTTTTTCCCTCAAATATTCCCCAATTGCAGTGATGGCTAATCTTAAATAAGTACATAAGGATGTTTATTTTAACATGAAATTTAAGCCAACCTCATCAAGCATCAGTTCTAACTTTTATTTCTCCCGCCACTTTGTTCCTAATCATAGTAAAAGTTCACTGCCATTACTCAATTTTGAGGTTGGGGTGGGATTTTTTTTGCCATTGTACTATATGCCAGCCCCTAAAAAATCAATAGCAAAATCAAATAAAGGCGGCATATCAAGACATATTTAAGTGGAGATATCGGAAATGCACTTTTGTTTTATCTACTATCAACTTGTCAATAACAATCAATAATCTTTCAAGTGTGAAGCCTTTTCTTCCTTTTCTCCCTGCGCTCGACGAGCAAAGGGCCAGAATAAACACATGTCATCAGTTGGATAACAAGAATGGTATGTTTGTGGGATGTAGGTTACATTTCAAAGGTTTGAAAGGCCAGAGAAAGCTACTGTCTGTGAATTATTGAAGAGGTAAGGGATAGGATGGAGAATATGAGTGAGTAGCATTTAGAGTTCAGAAGAGAGAGAGAGATGGCCGGCTCACAGTGAAGTTCTGTGTGCATGACTGCGATGGGAAATCTATATACGCTAACCTTTCTTTGTCTGAAATTTTATTGAAATTGACTGGTCAGAGGGACGGTATTTCATCAGAATCGTATGGAGTGGATTCAGTCCCTCCTGATTCCAGACCTCCTTCACTTCTCAACTTACAAACTGTGTTTGCACTGTATGAGGATGATGAAATTGTGTAATATGTGAGATACTACTTCCCAATTCTATCTGGAACTTGTATTTATTTTTTATTTTTTTAACTTTTCTGGTTGATAGAAACTCACACTCCTGAAAATAAATGTCCGTGTGCAAGTATTCCGCTCAGAAGTCAGGACGGTTATTCATTTTTTGGTTCGAAAACACTTTTATTTTATTTTCTGATGATATATGCCACACAATCAATATATTCGAATATCACACATAGGTTCGCCGAACACATTTGGGACTACATTTGTTTTGGAGAAAAATATATACATTTTTCACTGGCATTTTGCGCCTATTTTCCAAATTTGACAATTTGCCGTAAATAGAGACAATCATCAGAAATGACAACATATGGAATTGCAAAGAGGATTAGGCATAAACATCTCCCATATCTCCACCAGCCACCCCGTTGAGGGAGGGCAGGTCGGCAAATAGGCTTTTCACATTTCAGACACCACAATGTCACTCCATCTCATTGCAGCATCCATTACGTGCTACCTTGGGAATGAAAGAGAGGTCCATGCTAAGAATCAGGGCAGAAAATGGCCGCCCGCGAGGAGGGGTAAAATGGCCAGCGTTATTATTCTGGCTCCCCCCAGGGGGAATTGGCCTGAATATAGATATGCAACATTATAAAACCAGGTTATTATCTGGGTGCAGGGTAACGGCCTCTTGCCTCTCTCTCCCCTATGACACATACACACTGATAAACACACATGCACACACATGAGCATGTGTAGCCTGCACACATTATAAAATGTGTGTGCAGTATCTGGGTGGTGTAGCATACTGTGATGATTGTAGCCCTTCTGGTGATTGAGAGATGTTTACCGCCCCTATTGTCGCCGTTTCCCTGTTTTCATCATGGGTCTTTGTTTTTTTGTGATTATTTTCTTGCTTCTTTTATTCACGGAAAATTAACATCAAGCTTCCCTCTCTTCTCCTCTCTGCCTTTGCTCTCCCAGTGTACATAATGTCATTTTATGGTGCAATGATATTTCCGATTTCAGTAATGTAGACGGCAGCTTCAAATCAGTGAGCATTATTCACTTATATGCTGCTTGCATTAAAACATACTATTGCTTCGGTAATAAATTTGTTATTTGAATCGATATCTCTCTGTTATTTGTGTGTGTGTGTGTGTTTGTAGGGATTATGTAGCCGTTTTACAGAATATACCTGGCATGTTTAGCCGTGTGTAGATATTCACCCCCACAATGCAGTAGCTCTTTTCACAAATGCACACATGGACAAATGGACATTTAGTGCTATCTCTACATGCAGCATAGGATTGACACAAGCAATTTAAATTAGGAGCAAAGCTACTGCCACCCCTCTCTGCTTCTGTCTCTCACTCATTTTATGTCTTCCTCTTTCTATTTATGTTCTTATCTTCCTCTCCTCCTCTGTATCTTCCTCTCTCAGTTCTACCTTCCTCTTTCCCTCCTTCCTCTCTTGTTCTAAATTTCCCTTTTTCTGTTGATCTCTGCTGATTATGGCTGCCTTACTCATATTTGCCTCTTCCTTCCGATGCTTCTCAAACAATTTAATAGCTCTCTCTTTTCTCTTCCTCCACCTCTTTCTATCTCTCTATCTGACTCCTCCAGGTCCGCGCTAATTCCCTCCTTTATTCATGAACCTAACCCTGCTGGGTTAGTTGGCTTGGTGTGAATGTGTGAATGTGTGTGTGTGTGTGTGTGTGTGTGTGTGTGTGTGTGTGTGTGTGTGTGTGTGTGTGTGTGTGTGTGTGTGTGTTTTGTGTGTGTGTGTGTGTGTGTGTGTGTGTGTGTGTGTGTGTGTGTGTGTGTGTGTGTGTGTGTGTGTGTGTGTGTGTGTGTGTGTGTGTGTGTGCACGGTAGGAGAGGCTGACAGTAAATAGGAATATGAATCTTTAAGGGCTTGCTGCTACTGTTGCTGAAATGACTTTTCAGAGCCGCAGTGATTTTCCAAGAAGGATGTTGATGAGGGCTGGATTGCAGGAGATGTGTATACGTGTGTGTATGTGTGTGTATTTTGGTCACTGCATGTTTCTTTTGTCTGTCTGTGATTAAATATATAAATAGAAAAATGTCTCCAAATAAATAAATCCACAATCCTTTTTACTTTATCATTTCTTTTTCTGGCTCGAAAAAAAAAGAATTCTCTTATATGGATTTGGGTAAAAAGCACTCTGACATGTTTCTATTTTTACTTAAAAAATATTCCCTACATCCACTCAAAACAACAAAATATGGATTAACATTTCTAAACCACAGAACTCTACGCTTGTGTTGACAGTTTCTTTTTTTTTTCTTCTTTTTTTTAACCAAACCTGAGCTCACAATAAACCCAGCTCCCTGTGGGCGTAGCAGGCAGAGTGTGGGACCTAAATGACTATTTGAGCACCACAGCCATGTGTCCTGAGCCCAAAGTGTCAGGCTGATTACTCACCGCTGACCATGATGAGTCAGCAATTATTCATTAGCGGCCCGAGAGCACAGTTGGGAGAGCAGCTGGGGGTCAGGGCTGGGGTCAGAGGTCATGTGGGGAGGTACTGCTCACTGATTTAAAATAAGTGGCTAGCCTTGGAACATATGCTATCAAAATATTTGACATTTGGTGGAATTCAATGGGCACACAAAATGCCAAATGACAAAGAGATGGAAAATATTTGTTCAAAAGATGTAGATAACGAGAAAACAAACAAAAAAAATTGCCAACAAATATTGTTGCTGACAGGTTTGAATTTTGTATGTGTATATTGGGTCTTATATTTAAAGTAGAATTGCTGAATGTACATAATATAAAAATAATCCTATATCTGGTATTAAATTGCAGATTATTTTGCGTAATCTCCCTTTACTCAAACTCATCTATCATTTGTGTGCAGGTCTTTATAGTACACCCTCTCTTTAGTGATTTGTGGACACTTGATTATGGATTTCAGCAATAAAACATGGATTTTACAAAGCTCATCAAGTGACCCTAATAGTGTGATCATAATGCACATTCCATTCCCCCTGCACAAAAGAAAAACAAACCAGACTTAATTTAACTTTTTTCTTTACTTTAACAAAAAGCTCATCATGCCGTTGACGTCACACCGTTAGGCTACAACTGTTTTTACATTAGATTAGATTTAGCTCTAGATGGAAAGCTTAGAAAGGTCAGTGGGTGAGAGACTCCTGTTTCATAAACTAATCAAACCTGACAACCCCATCAGAATCCAGGCAACTGCTGACAGATTCTTAAAGAAATTTGACTTTGTGTGTGTGTGTGTGTGTGTGTGTGTGTGTGTGTGTGTGTGTGTGTGTGTGTGTGTGTGTGTGTGTGTGTGTGTGTGTGTGTGTGTGTGTGTGTGTGTGTGTGTGTGTGTGTGTGTGTGAATGTGTACATTTACCACTATGGTGTGTGTGTGTTCATGGCTGTGTGGATCTGTACCTGCTAGAGTGTGCCTCCTACTGTGGAGTGTCTGTCACTAGCCTCCATCACATTACCATACTGCCGTGACATCTCTGGCAGCCTTCTGAAGCCTCAAAACTGATAAAAACAGAGATAAATCTGATCTGTGATCTTCCTGATGAATATGATAAGACCTGCTCCAGGTTAATGGACCTTGACACCTATCAGGGCCCCGTAACCACTGATCCTGGATCAGAGGTGGAAGAGACTTTGGAGGTGGAGTAAGAGGGAGTGAGATCCGCAGGGTGGGTTGGGGGGTTAGTGGAAGCTGCCCTGGAGAGGTGCTCGCAGGCTGGGCTTGGATGACAGACATGGCTGGGTGACGGTCCAAAGCTCCATGCAAAGCCCCCTTCTCTAGTCTGTGGAAGAGAGGAGGGGCTCATTCTCAGTCATTCACACACACACACACACACACACACACACACACACACACACACACACACACACACACACACACACACACACACACACACACACACACACACACACACAACTTTCTTACTCTCTTTTCCTGTCTTTAATTTTCCCATTCCCCCTTTTTTTCATCTTGTCTCTCTCGCGTATTCTTGTAGACTCTAACTCTCTTCTATTTCTGTTTTCTCTCTCCCGCACATGCTCACATTCATGTGTACTCACACACAGGGATCTGGGGGATACATAGGGGTGTGGTAGAGCTAGTGATGGGGCTCTGCTTTGATGCCCAGTGGGAGATTACAGGGCCAAGAAGCAGAGATAAAAGTACAACCGAAACACAGGTATCTGCTCTTGCTTATGCCTTACAAACACATTCACACACACTCTTACACACATCCATAACACATGTTCCAAGTCGGCCGAGGACTCAAGACACACACCTACATACACACTAACATCTAATGGCTAGTCAGTGACACTGAGGTCTTAGCCCCTGTCTGCCAGTCCTCATTTGTTTCCCCAGCCCCTCCTATGTGTGTGTAGCAGTAGCACTTGCTACCGGGTGTCTTGTTACTTCTCAGAAGGTCTATTGATTTAACTCTTGCCACAATCTATAACACTATTGTCTTGCCTTAAGTGTCTCATCTGTACAATTCACTGGCAGGAGTCTATACATCAAAACCCTGCCTGCTTAAGGATATTGGTATTCTGCAACATGCTGGGAATTCTTTTTTTTTTTCTCTCTGTGAATTTCACATTTCTTGCACACTCAACCTTACTTTTCTAAAGCGAGGATGCTCGCAGCTAATCATAACACTGGCTGGTACGGGTTTATTTTTACTACCGTTGTGTTTGCAAAGTCAATATTTTATTTCACGATATCGTATAACAGTGGTGTAGAGCAGGAGTTATGTTTTAGATTTTTTTCAGAGAGGGACATGAGATGAGATATTCGGCTTTGTTGTGCGATTTTGACATATTGAAAAATAATGACATCCTCTAGTTGAAATATTGCAGCCTACAGTTGAGTAAATGAAAGAAAACAAAGGCTTAGTTTTGGGCCTCAAAAGGCCTTCAGGTATGTTACCTGATCTTGGTTTAAATCCTAAATACACTCACTTTAAAGTGCCATTCTCAGAATACCGATTCCTATATGCATGGACTGATATTTGAACACGTTTTGATCCTTTTTGTCCAAGCAGATCAAATCTACCCGAGAGCAACAATTCCCCCTTGTATTCTGATAGAAAAAGGCATTGCCTTTACTGGTGTGTGGGACATGCTTTCTTGCCAACAGCCTATACACTGATATGTTTGGCCTATAACAGTCTAATATTATTTACAGTAATAGTTAGCCCTATATTGACGTTGCTTTTATATCGTTCTGAAGCAAGAGCAATTAAAACTAATAAGAATGTCGGTACTTAAATAGACATTTAGTTGATGTACACTATTTTACGAGCTTTAGCCCACAGTGCACAAATCTCAAGGTTACCTTTCAGAACCTGGCAAGATCTTACAATTGATTCCCTTCAAGTGGCACCTCACTACAAATTGTTGACAACGAAATGTGGCCTCTACTGAGCGGTATTAATTGATCTGGTAAGAATGTCTAGAGAAACAAGGACGGGTGGCTGGGCAGGTAAATAGAACTGATGCTGAATAGCAAAATGCCAAGACAATGCACTTTATTTATCTTTTCAGTCATGCTTCTTGGAAGATCTATACTTCTAGGACAGATGTTTAAATGTTGTGCGGCCCCTTGCACAAGAGGTGTCGTTCGATTTCTGCTGCTGTATGGCCTGCAGCATTGTAAGCAGCTAATTGGTAACATAACAGTGGTTTTGACTAACAGTAGTAACTGGGCAATCCTCTCTCCTCAAATTGCATCTGAAAATGAGAAACAAAAGCCACTTAAATGCACTGACAAAAAGGAGAAACAACTGTTATACATTTGTTAATATAGAAAATATGCACATTTACAAGCCTGGTAGTAAATTTAATAATCAGTCTATTTATATACATTGAGTCATGAAAGATTGTTTCATGTAACTTTTCACAATCTAAAGGCAATGGAATCTTCTTATTACAGTCAAAGTTTGATGTAAATGTGAAAAACAAAATAGTAAATGTTGCATTCCATTCCACAGCCACCATAATAGCTTTGTATACTGTTTGTTTTTTTGTTTCTCACGTCTCTACCCTTCTGCAGTCTGCTTCCTGTGTCCGTACTGAATTAGCCTTCAGGTCTATGTTTTATCTTTCTTTTCTTCACGTCGGCGGTGCGCTCTGGTGCTGATCTCCACCTGCCACTCCGTCTATCTCACCATCACGTTAAGAACCTAAAGTCACACAGAGATCTGGTTGTCACGGTGAAGGCCTCTGTCACCGTGGAGACATCAGCGGTGTAATCCCCGGGAGGTACATGGACCTCATCCTAGTTACCGTCGTCGGGCTCAGCAGGATATGACACGGGTCCAGCAGGAAGTGGTAGTGATTAGAGAACGACAGTGTTATGGAGATGCCATTTCACTGGGAAATGATCAGAGGTGTTTCATTAAGAGCCACAATCCATCCATCCATCATCCATCCATCCATCCATCCATCTTTGTATCTGTCTATCTATCTATCTATCTATCTATCTATCTATCTATCTATCTATCTATCTATCTATCTATCTATCTATCTATCTATCTATCTATCTATCTATCTATCTATCTATCTATCTATCTATCTATCTATCTATCTAATACTGATGCTCATGTTATCACAAATAATTCATTCCATCTCTGTATTGGTCCAGAATATTTACACTGGAAATCAAATTCTGTTGTTGTTTCTGCTGCAGGCATGAATAAAAACATGAGGGTGATTTTCCAAGGCAGAATAATGTGCCATTGGCGCCTTTTCCTCTGGAGTTCCATTGCCCTAAAATGAGGCCGGTCAGAAGGGGAGTGATGGCGTTCCATGATGGTATTATACGATCACTACCTAGCCGCACGCTTCCTTCACCCTCTCCCGCGCTCCCTCTCTCTATCGCTGTATCCCTCCTGCCTCATTTCAGCCTCACCCCAGTGTCCAAATGCTAAAACCAGCCATTCTGGATCCGCATCACTGTCATTCCATTATGATGGGAGCATGCAAGCGTGCACGCACATGTGCAGAGATCACAAATATGTATGGGGTAATGCACACACCGCCACACAGTGACATTGTTTTACAATGGTAAGAACCCCCGCAAAAAAAAATCTAACATTGTGAAATCAGTTTATGATGGAAATATATTGTAGCTACGATATGCTGACAGGCATTCAGCTTTATAGAAGTTTTAAATGGCAGTTTACCGCAGAGCTGGGACATGGTATAATGTGACTCCTCAGAACTATTTCAGTAGTGGCCTAACTGGATTGGTACTCCACATAGAGGAAATACATATGGTAGCACTATAAATATATCTTGACTAGACTACTGGCACCATAGATGTGATAAACACATAATTTAACAAGTGTTCACTGTCCAAATTGTGTGTTGCACTTCCCTGTGCATCGTTGGTCCTGTTGTCCTTGAAACGTGTCAGCATGTCTTTTTATTAAGTCTGTAAGCCATCAATATGTCTCACTGAACATACAACATTTCTGCACTTTCGCCATTATAGTGATTCTAATTCTTATTCTGTATTCAAATAGGCTGTACATACTAGCCTGACTGTTCATTTATCCGAGCTGAAGGTTTCTATTGAATGTTACAAAGGGCCCCTCCAAAGAAATGTTCGTAGCGGGAACTTGATCCTTGGATGATGGCTGTGTTGAGATGGCGGATAGGGAACAAAATCCTCCCCAGCGGTGCCTTCATCTTGATATGCCGGCCCTCCTCACATACGGCTCCCTCTATGAATATTTCACACTTTTGTTTATATATATTTACACACACAGATTTATTAGGGGGAATTATATCTTGGAAATGTCAAGGTTAATTTCCTGGTAAGGAGAGAGAGTGAGACAAGGGGGCGAGGCCTGCAACAAGCAGAGGAATGTGGAGGATTTGAACGCATTTGTGTGTATGAGTCACTCGGTGGGTGCTTGTCTGTGTTAAAAAAAAAACACACAAGAGAGGACAGTAGCCTGTGTAGGAAGAATCAAAATACCTTTATTTTTCACAAGTCTGTGTCATAGCAAGCAGTTGTTGAGATTTCAGAAAAAGAGTGAAAGACAGTGACCAAGTGAGGGAGGAGATGTAAAGCAAGAGTGTGCATAGTAATATTTTCATCCATATCAGCTCATAGAAATAGAGAGAAAAATATATTTATTTTATTTAGCCAACAAGGTAATTATAGTCAAGAGCAAAAGTATGAATGTATTACCCAGAAATAATGACGCGGTAGTTTTAGGAAAAAAATAAAAATGAATCAACAAAAGTATATTGACATGAATGCAGTCGTCATGATTCGTCAGACAACTTTTACCACACAGTGATGACAGTGAAAGTTTAGACACCTCTCAGAACAAAACAAACAATGAGGAAAAAAAACGGGCAAAAGGTGAGCTGGATGAAACAGTTGGTATTCAGTCAAAAAACAAATATCACTGTACCTTGACGTGCACAAACAAAGAATAAAGTGCATGTCGCTGTTTCATTCTGTGCCCCTGCCTCCTCTCTTCTTTCCATCCAATTTACCCTCTTTCTTTCTGTTTGGTGAGACATTTTTCTCCTCCGCTACAAAGCCAACGTCATGTTCAGAGCTTTTCTACATAAGTGTTTCATGTCACTCCTTTTCCCTTAAAACACACTTGCTTATTCCCTGTGTTGTTGGTCTTATATTTTGGATTGAGAGTGGATAGGTAGCATTAAAGAGCTATCACTTTCTCTCTCTGTCATTCCCCTTCTTCATACACCATTTGATCTGAAGCCGGATATGGCTTTTAGATGTGTGTATGCGGACACACACACACACACACACAAACACAAACACGCACACACACTTGCATGGCATACCTGCACGCAAACACATGCACTTGCGCAAACAATGTGCACACACTCTGTCTGACTGACGGATAAACTGTTTGAGGGAACACACGTGCATGCACACTCAAACGTGCAAAAAAAAACACACCTTTATCTCGCAAGGCTTTCATTTTGTGTATTTCCTCCTAGCCAAATATCAAAAGGCGAATACCATCTCACATCACACAGACAAACAACAATATTACAATCCTCGGTACTCGACAATGCCGTTTTCATATGCCCCACCCTTGACAACTTGTGGAAAGGAATATGTTGAATGAAAGGAGGATTCAAACAAACAGATATGAATACACAACAAATACCACCTACAGCCAATAAAATATGCATGGCAGAGGACGACTACCTTTAAACTGACTTCTGTCAGAATTAATAACATGCACAAAAACACAGCGACTGTCTTCCACAGGTGTTTGTCTGCTTGTCTTCACACTCCATTCGTTCCATGTTCTATTTTTGCACCTACTTGTGTGTGCATTTTAGTGCTCTCAGATATAATACAGCTCAATAGAGTGATGTCAAAATGCGCGAGGAGCTCAGATTGTTAGACAAGTTGCACGGAAATACATGCAGCATGCATTTTTCATATTTCTCTTTCTTCTTTGTTTCACACACATTTTCATGACACACATGACATAAATCGTTTCAACAGCTGAACAGAATGATGGGACTTAAGTACAAAATGTTCTGAAAGTCAACATTAATGCACTCAGATTGTAAGAATGTGGCCGTCTGAAAAACCTTGATATGTGAGATCCCAATAACTCATCTTTTCTTTTACTCCTGCCTTTGTTCACTCTCTTTCTGATCTGTAATTGAAAAAGCATTCAACTTTTTTTTTTACCGCTATCCAAAGGCTAAATCCAAAACACCAGCCAAGAGGTTAGCCTGGTCACCTGGCACCCACAAGCTCTCTCTCTCTCTCTCTCTCTCTCTCTCTCTCTCTCTCTCTCTCTCTCTCTCTCTCGCACTCACACACTCACACGCACACACATACACACACCTGGCTGCTGTGCTTCAATAAACTGTAAATTCCTCCTCTGCGCCCACCGTACCCAAGCTAACCCCTTAAAAGTCACCCGCCTCCACCTTGTAATGCATGAACACACAGACACACACACATACATACTTATCCACAGTCGCACACAACAGACAAGCCCAAACACACACACAAAAAAACAATGTGGCTTAGTGGATGGTATCAAATTTAGTGGCCACAGGGATCTAGCTGGGGTCGTAAATCTATATCTAACATGTGAGAAAATCTCTACATGAATATCTGGAGACAGAGGGGCAGAGAGAGACAGAGAGACAGACAGCAGGATACAGAGAGATAGGGGGACAAAGGGAAAGAAGCAGAAAGCAAAGTAAGAGTCTTGCAGGGAAAAGGAAAGCCACAGACGAACGGCATCAGTGGGAAACAGGAGTCTGAGGGAGGTATGGAAAGAAATAAACAAATGCAAGACGGCAGAAAGAAAACGAGTGGGGAAGTGGGCGACAAAGCGCAGTGGAGGAGAGAAGGAATAAGTAAGAGAGATAAAGATGAACCGGCAGAGGGAGAAATACAAAGATAGACGGAGCAAGAGAGTCCCAGACGGAGACTATACGACAGTGAGAGATATATGGGCGGAGAGACAAACCGAGGGAGAGAAGGAGGGCTGGGAGAGACAGAAAGACAGACAGACAGACAGACAGATGGACAGACAGACAGACAGACAGTCAGAGAGCGAGAGAGATACATGACCCCTCTCTCTCTAACAATGGCTCTTCATGTGGTGCCCAGCTTAGCAGGCGAGCCGCTGGAATCAGGAATGTGGAATGTGGGATTTCAGGCTTGGAAGTGATAGCTACTGTCTGTGTGTAATATTTAGGGCCGATGCAGGGGAGCCTCTGGCACGCCATGAGACACATGGACAGCACTGCTTCTTTTTTTTCTTTTTTTTTGCTGTATGTCTCTTGCTTGTGTGTGTATGCATACATATGTACAAACGTGTATAAACATTTGTGCACAGAGATACATGAACAATATTGTGGGAGCTTTTTTTTTTTAAATTGCATATCTAAAAAAAACGTTTTTTGTTTCACTGTCAGTTTAATGATAGTTCGTATGACATGTGGTAGAAAAAAATCCAGAACTTTTACTTATTTAAGATGCAACACCGCAATGTAAAAATAGTAAGTAAAGTACAATTACAAAGTAAATAACAATTTAGCTTGAGTATAAATAAAAGGAAAGTATAAAAAATACTTATTATGCACAATGGCCCCTTTTTTCAAGTGTAATATTGTTATATACAATTGTAAGATTTGTGTTAATTAGATTAAGATTATTGCTGAATTATTAATAGAGTATCTGGTTGAGATGAGGCTGATTGTAATTACCTTACATTCTGTTAAATAGTTTAATATATCAGAATGCATAATTGTATGTGTCTATCATATGTTTTGTATTAAAATTTTAATCTACAAAGTAACACTAGCTTTGCAATATGTGTATAGAAGTTATTTTTGCCTTGAAAGTGTAATGGAGTACAAGTGTAGTAGGAAGTAGCATAAAATGTTGTAGTACTTTAGTTAACATAGCCGTTTACCGTCCACCACTGTTTTATGAATGTTTATTACAGACGTGTGTCCAAACTCTGATCCCCAACTAAAGAGTGAGTGTAATCTTCACTGCACAAACATAAAGTTGCAAGTGAACGCATACTGTGTATTGTCCCTCTTTGTCTCTCGCTCTCCGTCTCCCTCTCACACACGGAGCTAACACACACACACACACACACACACACACACACACACACACACACACACACACACACACACACACACACACACACACACACACTGCCGCTAACACAGGAGACAGTTGTTGCTGGCCGCCCCAATGCCTGTCATGGCTGTTAGGCCAAATCCCATGAATTATGGCTCTTCCAGATGTAAGAGATTTCTAAGCTGCCTCCAACGGCCTGCGGTCTGTGGTGAGAAAAGAGAGAGAGAGAGAGAGAGAGAGAGAGAGTGAAAGAGAGTGAGAGAGAGTGAGAGAGAGGGAAAGAGATTTGGGTTTATGCATTGTCATCCAAAAATCCATCTTCCTGTCTCTATCCCTCATCTTTATTATCTTTCTGAATTCTATCAGTAGAAAAACTGTCATTACCTTTGGACAAAAATATTATTTTACTCATCACACATTTTAAATTTCTTAGGAATATGTGACTTATGTCTGCAAGAAAGAGTGACTACCTCGCACACTTCGATGTGGGCTGGAAATTGGATATTTTAGGAGGAATATATTTTTCCAGCTGAATGGCGGTGTTTGTGTGAAATGAAATCACGACACATTCCACATTTTCAATGTCTGTTTTATACCTGTTGATGATTCTGAGTGTAGATCTACAGTAATATCATATCTAATGTACCAGTGCAACAAATGCATTCTTATTTACATATTCATCGTTAATTGTCACATTGATTATCAAAAAAAGAAAAACTACCAGTTGCTGCAGGATTGTTGACATTGTCTGACCAGTGCAATTATCTTCATTTCCGCGTATGCACGTCAACACTTAAAATTCAACCCCCATCGCTCTCTTACTTAGTTTGGCCTGCTCTCACTCTTTCTCTCATTAGTACTTCGTAACCAGACAGTTTATTTGAAATTATGAAAGCATTACACTCTCTGATGTAGCAGTTTAAAAATCAATAGCTGAAACCCTAGCCGCCTCACTTAAGCCCTCTCCTATGGCAAAGGGGATGTCTCTTTCTCCCTCTCTCTTAAATGGTAATTTCATTTGCAGTCACTAAGACCTCACCGATAATTACCAATGCCCTGAGAGAGAAAGGCGAGTGAAAGAAAGAGGGGAGAGATGAGAGACAGGAGGGGGAAAGAGGAGAGATGGATTAAGAAAGGAGAGTGAATGCCAGTCATTAGAAAAGCTTTCCTCTCTCCCTCCTTTGATCAGAGTTAAGAACACATTGCCTTCGCTCTATCGCTCCCTGACACCAACCTCTGAAAAAGAAAAGATGGAGCACAGGAGGGGGAAAAAAGGTGAGTGAGGAAGAGACAGAACAAAAAAAAAAGATCCCTGAAGTCTTAAATAGCAGGCCTTAATTTTGACATTGAACCCTCTCTGTTCTTGGGTTACACCGGGCCCGTCCATTTTCAGAGAGCTCCACCATCCATTTTCTCCCCCAGTCTTCATCTCTCAAATGAACTAATCAGAAAGAGGAATATGAAGTGTCCTGCAGGATCCATTTCTCTAGAAGCATATGGCAATGATTGATGGGGGACAACTTTGACTTTCTCAGGTCATCCTCCTTGCACACATCTGGGAGCATGCAATAATTCTTTTAATTTTAGACCCTGCTCTTCCGTCTGCTTCTTTTTTTTTCCTGTCCTTTTTCAAGTAACTTCAATTTCACTTTAGCAAAAAAAAGAAGAAAAAAAGATCCTCCACTCTGCCTATCCCTCCTCTTTCTCTCTCTCTCTCTCAAGGCTAACACAACCAGTCATTTGGGCTGAAATAAAGGTACCGTAGTGGTTGCCAGATGTTTATAAGGACTGTTGGGGCAATCCCCTTGTTTTTTATGGCTCCCATGATTTTTCTTTCTTTCTTAAAAAAGCCTTAAGAACCATTTATGTCATATAGCCATGGTAACTGGATTTACCATATGTGTAATGTTAGTTGATATTTCATTCTGACAAATACTGTAAAAGAAACACAAGGAATATGAGTTACCTCTGTTTTTCAATGGATTTCAGTGTGAAGGCAGCTTCTTTTACAAAAAGGAAGCGCATCCTGAGATTTATTCAGATCTAGTTCAAACTGAGGGGGGGGGAATATATTTTGTTTGGTTGCTCCATTAATTCAAAGAAAATCGAAATGTAAAGAAGCTAAAAAGTTCAAAAGAAGAACATAATCTGGATTGTTATTCAAAGTTGTGAGTTCCCGACAAGCTTTAAGATTTCAGTGTGTGTGTGTGTGTGTGTGTGTGTGTGTGTGTGTGTGTGTGTGTGTGTGTGTGTGTGTGTGTGTGTGTGTGTGTGTGTGTGTGTGTGTGTGTGTGAGAGAGAGGGGGAGAGAGACAACTATCTCAAACCTCCCCGACAGCAACTGGGCCTTGTTAGCTCTGCATCGAAATCATCTTTGACTTCGGGTTTACAATAACAGAGAGGAACTTCGACCACTAAACGCTTTCGGGAAACTCGCCCGTCCTCCTCCTGCCATGTGATGATCCCACCTCTGAAATATTCAGCACCATTAACATTCCGATGGGTATCATCCCCTTTCAGACACAATTCGCTCTGCTCTTCAGACCTGTGGGCGAAAAGCAGGGAGAGGCATGGAGCAGATGCTATCTTTTCCCATTCTTCACAAGATCTCTCTTCCTCAAAACACACACTTATGAATGTTATGTGGTGCAGAGGAAACGACACATTGGCTTTTTTTTTTAAACTAAGAATAAATCTTTCCAATAGGATTTAATAAGAAAAAAAATGTTGATGTTAGTTTTTTCTTAAACATAGGTGCTAGAATATAATAAATTAGCTTTCATTGATAACCTTATCAAGGAGCTTTATATTTAATTCGATTTAGTTTTAATTGTATTTTTACTTCAGCTTGTTTCAGGCAACTTCAGATAGCATTCTATTATCTTTAAATACTCGACTATTAAAAACTTCCATAAGCGTTATTGGCCAATAAAGCTGAACGTGTTGATCTTAATTGCTAATGATGTGACTATGTTGGTAAATTGTTTTGCCAATCAAACCTTTGCTAGTTACAGCTGCTTTCATGTTGTCAAGCATCACAGCTGAGCTGCCCACAATTAGCTAAGTGTGTGTGTGTGTGTGTGTGTGTGTGTGTGTGTGTGTGTGTGTGTGTGTGTGTGTGTGTGTGTGTGTGTGTGTGTGTGTGTGTGTGTGTGTGTGTGTGTGCACGCTGTCTCTAATCATGTGTGATCATGTGAGAGACAGAGCACTACACTTTAAGCACAATTAGCCAGGCATTTAGGCATCTTAATTGGTGACATTCGATCTCAGGCTCTGGCTGATGAACCACTTAGCAGCAGACTTATGGATTATCTACCGGCACAGCTCTCCCTTCTCAGATGTAACTAACAGGTCCGGAATTAGTGCTCTTAACGCTGCTTTACAGATGAAGACAGCTGTATTGACTAGCAGGGAAAACTACCTTATCTTCCAGTTTGCTTTTGCTAAATTCAGTCTCACTCCCGTCCTCTCTTCTTATCATCTTCTCACATCATGCGTTCTCTCGTCTTATCAACCGAAGCAAGCTTTTGTTTAAATTTTGATCTCAACCGGCACGTTGGCAGCGGGCCGCTCACATTGGCCGTGACAGTATTTGGCGTTTTGTTGTCATGGCACTGAAGCTGTCTCAGTTGTCTCGGCAACATGCGCTAGGGCTCATGGGAGCCTCATAAATGTCATGTATCGATGGAACCGCTTGGGAAAGCAGGAAGTCCTTGCCAAAAAGAAGACAGATAGTGCGCCACTGGTGTTTTGGATGCCATGTTGCATTAAGTCACGTTTTCACATGTTAAAGCAGATATTCACGCGCGCACTTTTTGATGTGCATGCAGCCATGCATACAAATACACTGACATTTGCCAACATTTGTGCTTGTAAACAGGCAGGTATGCATGCAGTGGTCAGCAACAAAACATACACAGATATTACAGATGTGTTAACAAACACTTCCTCCTCTGCCCTTTATTTTTGCCCTCCCCTTTTAAAGTAACTCCTCTTCAAGGAGCCGATTCAGCAGTTTCCACCCCGCCCTCTGTAGGTGTGTCACATTTTTGGCACACTTTCTCCTCCCCAGGTCATTGTCATGTGCCTGGACCAACCAAGCAGAGAGGCTTTAAACAGGAGAGACAGCACTTGTCCGTTAGATTAGCCAGTCCTCGACGTCACATGCCTTAGCCTGCACACGTCACCACTTGTCTGGAGGTGCCTGTCTAGGTTCATTAGAAAATGCTAAAAGATTTAAGGAACTGAGAAATTTTGACAAAAGTTAGACAAAAAATCTCTGGGATGCATGTCATGTTTTTTCCCTGAATGTGGAAACATATCTTTTATTTGATATATGATATGAAAATAACTTTTTTATTTTTTTTATTAATAAAAGTGCCTTTTGAAAATGTTCTTAGATCAGAAATAAATATGTCTGACCTGACATCATTATTATTCAACAAAAAACCCATATTCTAACCAACAAAGCAACTCCAGGCCGAGGCATTTCAAACGCCCCTGAGATTCCAGATATTCTAATACCCAGGGACCTCCTCTCATATTTATTGTGGGAATCAGAATTTATGATGAGTAAATTGGGCTTCTTCATCTGTGTGCCGGGGGGGTTGCAACATGCGGCCGAGATGGCTTGACTTATTGATTACAGGGAGCAGTATGCCCCATTTCAAAGGGAAGGAGAGCCCCCGCCATGCAACTTCTGAGAATTAATTTGCCCGGCATGGGCCTTCATGAGAAACACATGTCCGTACATACACACAGAAACGCAAGCATAGACACAAACAGGCACACAAAAACCAAAGCCTGCAGGTAAAAAAAAATCACACTAAAAAAAAAAACAGCTACACATGCATGCAGCCCCCACCAACACACATACATGAGACCAATTTTTGCAGAGCTCCAGGTGACAAGACAAGGCCGTTCTGTTGTAACCAAAGATTGTGATCGTACTTGCTGGTACGGGAATAAACACACGCTCAGGCATCTCAAACATTCTCCCACCGTCTGGTAAAAAATTAAACCTGGAAAGTTTTTTAGAAACCTTTTTTTTTTTTTTTTTTTTTACACAAAAAAGAAAAGTTCATTTGTACCTTTTTTATGGTGCTCGCTGTAGCTACACTAATGGTGTTCTTGTTTGTCAAATCTTTCTGGTGTTTTTCATTATTCCTTATTTCAAATTCAGGCTATTTTTTCAGGTAAAAACCTAATAAGAAAAGATTTCAGAAGAAATACAAACCCTGTCACTGAGACGTGTTTTAAATAATCTTTTTGGGCTTTTCAACCTTTCACATAACCTAACATACAGTGATACAGTAACTGTACTGGAAGCAAAATACGACTCCGACACGGTCCCATCCAAAGCGTTTCTCCAGATCGAGCCACAGCTGAACTATCAGTGGTTCATCCTTGGCATTGTCCACTGGATCACCCTCTGCACTCAGACACCAGCTCCTATTTCACCAGCAGCACCCGCGCTAATTTATCATCATGGTCATGACAGACAACACATCTGTGTGTGAATGGATTGAGTGAGGACAGAGGGAAGTGAAGGAGGAACAGCAGTGAGAGTTAGGGCTGGGTGGTGGTGGGGGGGGGTCAGAGAGAGGGAAGAGTAGGAGGAAATATGGTAGCAAGGAGGATTCGGATCGCACAATCGGCGAGGCTTTTTTTAAGGGTCGTATCTTGTTTGAAGGGCCCCATCCTACCCTTCGCTCGACCTCTCTATCCCTCCCGCCTCCTCCCTCATAACACGCTGTCAGCTATCCCCCCTCGGCAACTGGACAACTCATTGTCTTGGGCTATCTTATATTACAGCCCATATACTGCAGGTGTGACATGGAAAAGCATTAAAGAGCTTAAGGAGTGCATTGAGAATGTAGACCTGCAGAGGTTTACGGTGCCTTGTAAAAGGGCAAGTCTATGACGACTGGCTCCTCGACGCTGGTCCGGTATTAAATACTCTTTAAAAAATATTTATAATTTATTTATATTTTAATGTCGGTTTACTGCCGCCACCGTGTTTGTCAGCGAGGCCGAGCTAGTGATAGGCTTGATGGGCAGAAGTGTGGAAATATGGATGGACAACAGATGGGGGGCACACACTTACACACGTGTCTTGTGTTCACATGTGCATGCTCGTTTTCATACGGTATTTTTGTGAGGTTGTGTGTACATGCATGCATACATGTCGAGACAGCAGGTGTGCGCATACATGCATTCTCATGTGTGTGTTCAAGCAAGCATATCTGTTTACTTTTGCTCTCCAAAACCCACTCACATTTGAATGCAGGAGACAGGACACATCTCCCTGCTCTGTGAGCCGCTAGACAGCTCAGTCAGAATATTTTAGAGTACACACACACACACACACACAGACAAACACACACACATGCCTCCCTGGGGTACCCCATATGCGGCGCCTGGGGAGTGCAAAATGGAACTTTTTAAAAGCCAAAAACACTTCTCCCAAACAAACTAGTCTCGCTTAATAATACCACACCCGTGCTTCACTCTCCTCGCTCACGACAGGCCGTCATTATCTACAAGGGGTGGGTGTTTCGACTGCTTTTTAGGGAAAGGTCGTGGCTGTTGTTTTGGCGTCTGAAAGCCTTGCTACATGACATGGCAAATAGACTATAAACTATTTGGAATCTATGCATCAACAAATACATTTTGGTATGGAAATTAAAAAGGGAAAGAGTTTGCGGATTTAGCTTGAAGGTACTGCAGCTTTGCAAACTCCTGAGACGTTCGATTGACTGAATTGCCTATTTTGGACCTGCGGTACATGCCGTTATATTTTTGATGTGCATTATATTTAGGAATCAAGAAAATCTATGGTGTTGAGCTATTTTTTATATACAGCACAAGAGGAGCAAGGGGTCTTTTTTTCTTCAGTTGAAATAATAGAACGTATGTACTCACAGACTCACAAAAACAAACACACACAGACTCCAGGCACACAAGCAGTATGTATACAGACAAACACACATGCACCTTCTGCTCTTATGAAGATAAATATGGCAAGGGGTAGATTTTCACCCGCACCCACTGAACAGGACACACACATTCATCTTTGCTGTATTTGGTGTTTTGGGGTATGTGCCTGTGTGTGTGTGTGTGTGTGTGTGTGTGTGTGTGTGTGTGTGTGTGTGTGTGTGTGTGTGTGTGTGTGTGTGTGTGTGTGTGTGTGTGTGTGTGTGTGTGTGTGTGTGTGTGTGTGTGTGTGTGTGTGCCTGTGACGGTGGGGGGACGCATATTGGGGATACAGCAGCAAGGGTGTGTGAACCTCACTGCCGTTTCAATGTATGGAAATGTATGTGCATTTTTAAAGTAGGGGGGCTAAATTTATTTCTCTTCCCCACATGTACCCTTCGCCCCTTCCCCTCTTTCCACACCTCATTCCCGAAGCTGATAGACCTATGGATGCATGATAGATGGAGAGAGAGGGAGAGGGAGAGAGATTGTGTGTGTGTGTGTGTGTGTGGGGGGGGGGGGGGTCTCTGCATGGATGCATACATGCATGCATGGATGTGTATATGCACCCCACCCCTTTCCTCTCAAACACACGCCATAAAGTCCCTAACACACACGCATACACACCTCTGAATGCGGGATTCATGCGCATACCAAACGTAATCCATAGTTTTACATAATGGGGAAGAGGAAAGAAGGGAGGCGAGCCGGCTCCTGTAGCTGGGTGATAAAGATAATATGAATCATCTGACTCTTTCCCTTTCTCTGTGTATGTATACACATTCACCTAGGGAGATGCTGATATGCTATAGGGGAATATAATGAGATATGGAGAAGGTCCCCACTGATCGTCAAGAACACATGTGGGTCATATGTGTGCTTTGTGCAATTTTCACAATGTCTAAGGATTATGCTTCGCGGTATGCAGAGATTTAAGGAAATTACTCCAAGTGCAAGTCACATGTGTGTGAAATGGCAAAGCTATTGCGCTATTTGCACGAATTGCATAAAGGCAATCGCTTTGGGAATGCACAATTGAGTGCACTGAGTGCAATTGATGGATTTTCTGCACGTTTGTATAATAGTATGTATATACTGGGAGATGGAAGTTTGTTTGTCGCTGGAATTAATGAAGCAAAAAAGTATGCAACACACTCTACATACAAAACAAAAAGAAAAGTCACTGTTAATTATTCAGAGAAAGTTAATTTTTCTGAATATAATTAAAGGCATTTAACCATCAGGGACAGAGTGAGATCAAAGATGTATATTTGATGTCATGCAGATAGCATTTTTAAATTAGCAAACCCTCTTAACTTTATAATTATCTTTGGTGTGAGAACTGAGGCAGGAAGTTCTTTTGTGTTAATTCTGGGTCTGAAATAGTCTCCTAAGAATTAGATGAAAATTAATTAGAAATAATTGCAGATAGACATGCAGATTGCATTTACAATGCAAATAAATCTTAGCAGAGCAGGACTAAAGTTAATTTTTTTGCCAGTGTTATTCTGAAATAACAATAAAAAATATAAGAGGGCTATTTTTATTCAAATACATTAGCATAACCTGACATTTTAAGCTGTTTATAGAATTAAAACATGGATTACAACTGTAAGGTAGTTAACTGAGGGTCTTTTAAAATTTAACAATTTATTCCCTCACCATATTTCCCATTCTTATTTCCGGGAAAGGATTCATGTTTTTAGATGTGTGTGTCACAGCCGCCCCCCCCCCCCCATGTTTTGCTGAAGCTGACACCCACAGTAATGTCCAGATATATCAAGAAAGAGAAATAGAAAGAGGGAGTGTGATAGGGTGTGTTGTGTGTGTGTGTGTATGAGAGACAGAGAGAGAGAGAGAGAGAGAGAGAGGGAGATGGGTTGAATTCTATCTCCAAGAATCAGTGGCCCCACGGAAAAATAGAATTGTTTCCTCCATATTAGGAATCAAAGCTAAGCCCGGTGTTATTGTGTCCACCATTTTGACTGCAGCCGACAGACCTTGAGGAAGCAGGTGCACCGGGATGAGTGTGTAGGTGTCAGTACATTTTATTTATTCATTTTATTTTTCGGATTTTTTCGAAACGCATGCTTCTGTGAATACAATTGTTGAATATTTATGTTTGTGTTACGTTCATATATATATATATATATATATATATATATATATATATGAATGTATATGCATTATCGTGTTATGAATATGGTGTGACCACATTTGCCTCTGGTGCAAAAGCATCTACGCCTGCAGGTGTCTGTGCCTTGTGCATTTCTAGTCCCAGGGAACGGTTGACCTCACCAACCGCCCCCCGCACAACCACACTGTGTTTCTAGAGGACCCTTGAACTTGACCGTGGAGGGAGAGGGGGGTGAGGCTTAAAACAAACCACTCTGATGGACAACAAAGACAAGGGGTTGGGGGGTGTTGGCTTGGGTTGGGGGGGTGCCTAAAGGTTGAGATTCAAGGGGGAAGGTCTCCAGGGAGGATCCCCAGGGTGCATGTGTGTTTGCTCTGTGTGTCTATATGTACTTTTTGCAGGTTTTTAGAAATCCGTTTTTGTTGTCATCCGTTCATTATCTTATTTTACTTTTTTTACTTTTTAAAAATCCCCCATTTTAGACTGGACAAATGCAATCTAAAAATGTTCAGCATTAATGCTTTTTTTGCGATTACAGCCTCTTTATTATTATTTTTTATAGTGGGTTACATGGTACCACAATAAAACAGCATGCTGTGGTTATGAAGCTAGTTCTCATCAGCAACACGTGTGTTAAGATATGCATACTTTATGTGCTGTGTGTCCGTGCATATACAATGTGATTAAAATGTGTGTGTGCACTGATGCTCATGTTTATGATATTTTTGTGTGTGTCCATGCATGGTCCTTCATTTATATGGAGGCGTTGTTTAGATCAAACAGTACAACATAGATTTGATGCAGAAAACTGAGAAAAAACTAAAATTGTTTTAAGAGTGATGATTTCTAGTTTTATAAACTACTAAAATATGAGCAAAACTTAACTAAACAACTTACTTTTCCAAAAATGTGTGAGCCCGTTAGGAACAAGTGTGTGTGAGACCATTATTCCAAATAGATGTGGTAAAGATGAGTTTGAAAAAGAAGCTGCAGGAGAAGATGAAAGGAGTCAGACAAATGGGATGGAGAGAGATGGAGAGGAGCAGTGTTAACATGGAGAGGGAGGAGAAGAAGAAGAGGAGGAGGAGGAGGAGGAGGAGGATGGAGAACAGGTGGGGGTGGGAGGGGGTTGAAAGAGGTCAGGGAGCATAGCATCTCTTGGTGAGGAAAATGAAGGCGCGTGTGTGCATGTGTGTGTGTCTTCCTAATTGTGAGTAGAAGGTGAGGGGTGAGGTCTTGGCACGCTTCTCGCAAAAACAGCAGATAGAGATGGACAGTCAGAGGCAGCACTGTACTGTGTGTGTACTGTGCGTATGTGAGCACATGTGTATGCATGGATGTCAGCGTATTTTGTGTGTGTGTGTCGGTGTCGGGGTGTGTGTGTGTGTGCTCGCACGCGCCTACGAGTGTGAGTTTTAATAGCCACAGTCAGAGAGCCTCTGTCAGACGGTCAGCTAATTGGCCATCTTACAAGTACAGAGGAGGCTGCTCGCAAATTGGCAAAAAGGGCAACCGGCTTCAATCTGATACCAAACTCCTTTCTGTCACGATGCTGTCCATTAGACAACAGCTTAAGTCAGGGAAATGGAACAAAAATAAAGAAAAACAGAATACAAAACAGGGGGAAAATAGTGGCGTAATTGTGCTTTGGAGACTTGTGTTGTTGCGCTTGACCCGAGTGTAGCGAAACAACGGGGATCATGCCAGATTTAGCTTAAATAAAAATTTGGGGGGGAACGTTGTCAACATATTGGGCTGGTGTGTTTTTATGTTTTGTGTGTGTGTGTATGCATGTGTGTTTCCCTGTTGCAGAAGCCTCATGTATTTAAATCCATGTAAAGTCCCAACTGGGTTCCAATTAGGAACAGGTTTCCTAACGCCCTGAGGGGAAACTGATAATTATGCTGTTGACTGTGGTAGTGACTTAGTGTGTTTTTGTGTTTGTGTGTGTTTGTGTGTGTGTGTGTGTGTGTGTGTGTGTGTGTGTGTGTGTGTGTGTGTGTGTGTTGTGTGTGTGTGTGTGTGTGTGTGTGTGTGTGTGTGTGTGTTTTCAGGGGGACACAGTGTATGATATTCTTTTTTATCTTTCCGTAATGTTTACCATGCTGACGTTGTTAGTTGTATCAAATGATTCTTCATAATTAGACACGATACAGAGATTCCAATCCTCTTATCTCAGTTGTTTATCATGAGTGCTGAGCCTTACACACACACACACACACACACACACACTTGTACATCATGTTGTGCACAGAATCTAAGCTTGAAGGCACACGGGCAAATGTATATGAGTGTAGTTGTTTCTTAAAATGTATGGGGCCTTGTCTATTAAGCGTATGTGTTTGTGTGTGTACTTTAGAAGTAGTACAGTGGATAGTAGCCTATTTTCTATCTCTCTGTAACATTTACCCTGCTGACGGTGCTAGCTGTACCAAACAATGCTTCATAATTTGGCATGATGCAGAATCCTCTTATTTCAGTTGTTTACACACTGCTTTAGGGATGAAATGCAAGGAACAGCAGCCATATTCATACAGTATAAAAAAAAGAAACAAGTAAAAAAGAAGTACAGTATCTTGGAATCTGGCTTTGTCTATTAATACATGTACGTGATGGCTTGTGTGTGTGCGTGGCGTTTTTGAGTGTGACAGGTAGCCGTGCACTGTTGCTCTTAAACTCCCCGTCCGATGTCTAACCTTGAAAAGAGAGAGTGACGCTGATGTAGTGGACAGCACACCTTTCACATCTAACCCTAAATGTTGAAAAATGTCCCCTCACATAAAATGGATCACCCAACTGTTGGAACCCATCTGTATAAATACATTGTTTTGCGAGGCTGAGCTGACAAGAGAGCCAAGAAAATGTAGAATTGTCTGTGTATGGTTTTCTGCTATTTGAAAAGCTTGCCATAGTGGTAAAACATCAGCCCTGTGTTTATTTTCAGCACGGCAGTGTTTTGGGGATGCTAGGGCCATCCTTACTGTGTATTCATGAACTCTTATTGTGGTTGCCATATTTCCATATCTTGTCGGTGCAAACATTGCCTCGCAGAGGGGAATTGGATATGAGACATTTACAGTGTTTTTCTTAATCCGTACAGATGGACGTGCTGGGGTATGTACATATCGCTGTAAACTGTTGTAGACTTATTCATATCAGGCGGGATTCTGGGAGGGGGTATGGGGTTCAAATCCAACTCCAATTTACAAATCTCAGATAATTTTCTACACTCCCCTCTGAAGATTTTTTACATGGAAATGAAAGGAGTGGAAGGTTGAGGGGGCACAAGGAATCTTTTGAGACTGCAAAACAGCATAATTGTTTTTGCTATCCAGTCGGGTGTTATACTACACATAATATATGGTTATTTCATACAGCCCCCAGACTGCCAAGATGTTTTCAATTTGGCACAGCCCTGCGATCATGATATCACAGAGAAAAGAGAGAGAGAGAGAGAGAGAGAGAGAGAGAGAGCTTCCAGTCTGGGATGGCCAGAGCAGTGAGAGGGCGATCATTTTGCCAAACTCAAAGGCCCCCCTCCTCCGTCTCTCTCTCTCTCTGGGACGAATAATTCCACAGTTGCTGAGGCACTGAAAAAGCAATCTGCGGAATACCCCAGGGTCATGTCTGTGGCCGGATGATTTGTGTGAAATGTCATACATTAAATATAAGTTTAACATTCAGCCCGGTGCACTGTAAAACTGCCCTGTCGTTGCCACAGTCCGCCATTTCCCTCTGTGCAGGGAGGGTTCGGGTTCAGGAAAGCGGTCACAAAGGAGTCGGACACACACAAATACACACACACACATACACACCACCCCCTGTGTCTGCCCAATCTTAGAGGGAGTTGGAGTGAAGGGGGTTGCGGACGACGGGGAGTTGTGAGGCCATTCGATCCACAGCTGCATTTCATTTACGAATGCGAGAGCTCTAACTTTTTTCTTGAAAAATATATCTATATAATATTTTTTCTTTTCTTTTTTTTTCAATTTCATCTTGTATTTTTCCCAGGGAGGTTTTGGGCCAGACAGGCATTGAGAGGGGGGTAGGAAGACAGATGGACAGAGAGACGGACAGTTTGTCTAGAGGCAGGTGTTGAATTCGCGTCCGGGCTGAGATGAGAAAGTAAGAGAGGAGGTAAGGAAGGAAAAAAGGGTTGTAACTAATTCATAAAGTTTCAGGAAAATAGCAACCGCAGAGAGGAAGAGAGAGAGGAGAAGCGAGAGAGACAGAGGAAAAAGGTGTCTCCAGGGACTTCAGTGAAGCAGTCATCCCAGAGAGAGAGAGAGAGAGGGGAGATTCTGTCCATCCTAGCAGATGAGAAAGAAATGACAGAGGGTACAAAGGATGTCATCCGCCAGATGGACAACTGATGAGTTTTCTCCCCTTTCTCTTTGTCTTTCTATGTTTTTTTTTTCCTCATGGCTTGTTTGTTTGTGCTCTGTCTGAGCCTTTGGAAAGTTTCTGTCTGAATGACTACAATAAGATCATGTGTTTGATATGTAAAGGGGAAACGTTGTGGATATTTCAGAAATGTGAAATTCATTGAAGATGGCCAAGTTTGGTGATGATCAAAGGGCAAACACAGGATGTTGCGAGTACAAAAAGTATAAAAACACTATATCTGCCCTGATTAGCATATGCCAGACCCATTTGATATTGTTCATGAATGTAATTATGTACCTCTGTGCTTTCTTTTCCAAAATATTCTTATCTTCTTAGCACAGTTCAATTTAGTTTTTGCCTGGTGGTGTTTGACAACATTTGCATCTAAAAAAATCCATGCACACTTTCTACAAATTCTGCTTATTATTGCCATGAAAGAGCTTACCACCAGATTTATCAATTTCACCTTGAAGGTGTTGTACTCGCCAGTGCATTTGTAAGCAAGTCGGAACTCTTTGAAGACAAACACGGTATCGTACAATCTGTAGCCCCCCCCCGCCGACCCTTCTCCTCCCTTTCCATTCCCTACTTCAAAGCAGAAAGGCTTAGATGAAGGTTTGGAAAGAAATGGAAAACAAATTGTTCATTTGTATCTGGGAGGAGACCAGACACTTGAGCAAATTCTCTCTGCATTCTCTCTTTACACGCGTTGGTGAAGTTATCTTAAGGTGGGGTGCAGGAGAGCCAGAAGGAGGCAAGGCCAGAACAATCGCTGTCTCAGGCAGGATATCAAATGTGTAAATCAGAGTGAAGCTGGTCAATGATCACCTTCAGGACAAATCTACAGAGATATTAAATGCATATAACTGAAAGAGAATTTCCTGCACTGATCTGTTAAATAAATGCTGAAATGATGTGTTATTTGCACTGCAGTAGGTTAGAACTGTATGATAAGAAAAGTTACTGCGATATTAAAACATTCAATTAAATAGTCCACATTAAAAATGACTGCACCGGTGAGGGGCCAACAGTAATCTGGAGAATAACTTTAAGTCATGATAATTGATTTTTTACTGTTAGTTTGAGTCTAATAATATAAAATAACAACAAGGTGTTAGGCTCAAGCCATTTCTTATTTGGCCTACCTAAAATTTCATAGAACAACAAAAGTGTGCACTCTCCATATATTATCTTATAGGAAAAAGCCATATACCTTTGATCGTGAATACAATCATGCTCTTTTATTAACAAATGGCAGGCTTGACTTAAATAGACCACTTGGAGTTAAATAGATACTTTGTACAAAAGAGAAGCATTCAGATAGCATGCATATCACTCTGCTTTACTTTCAAAGGTGATGCTGGACCCCCAAATTCAAACAATCTAAAAAGATAAAGAAGAAACCGCTGCACACTTAAAGTCACCTCTGCATCAATATATCGTGTCAGTGTTTGATTGATGAGATGAAGGTCAATAAGGCCCAACAAAATTGTAACTACAACGTCTTAGTGTTACAGGCCTCAATTTAAGCACCAGTGCAGGGTATCCGGGGAATTTACACCCTTGTGTGCCTGGCAATTCAAACTCGGATTGAAAACCTGAGTCATTGCTGTACTGTAGGCTAGTTTGCGTGACAGTATCTATACATACAGTGCATCCCAGTCTACAATGCATATGGCTTAGGACTAGGGACTCCATACCATAAAGGTATATCTCAGTAATTCATATATGTTTTGAGCTTCGGGCCTATGATAAGGAGGAATGGGTTGATGGGAGAAGGCCAGACTGCGGCTCCTTGGCCATTATCCACAGGCAGGCAAATCAAGCCAGCAAATCAGGAACAATGGAGCCCTCAAAGAGCAGAGTGGGGATCAAAGCAGCACTAACTGGCCATTGCAATCCAATTGAAATGTTCACTTTGCATCTCTCCAAAGGTAATGGATGTGAAGAGTGGGAGGTGAAAAGAAAGAGCTGCCCGCTCGCATTTGACGTAAAATTGTGGAAGGTAAGAAGAGAAAAAAGGAGGAAAAAATGCACGTGACAGCCCTGGCCTTCTCAATTCATCTACTGTAGAAGCTTCATAATGTCCGTTGGTTATTTTGACTTTGAATTTGTGAAGACCCATTTTTTTTTTCTTCCTTTGAACCTTCCAATTGTAACATTATGATGATATATGAGATGCTATACTATGGCCCTTGTGCATGTGGAGTAGGATTGTGGCAGGCTATTTCTTAAAGTGTCCTCTCACTCCCTCTCTTCCCCTCACTAATTCTCAATGTCTCTCTATCCGTCTCTCCCTCTCCTCCTCTCTTTGTCTCCCCCATCCACTTTCTCTCTCCATCTTCCCATCTCTCCATTTGAATGTGTTGATCACCTGGGGAGATGCTGCATTAATGCTGACGCCCAGTAAAAAGCAGAATCTCCGCTTTATTTATCTGCACTAAAATTCCTCCCAATCTTTCCAGCACATTTCACTCAATCACGCAACTCAGGCCATTCCATTAGCCACACAGGGGCGTTTTACCTCATTGAGCACAACACGCCCCGCACTTCTATGAATATAGATTCCCCTAAATTATGTATAATGGGAGTGCTCAGATTTTAGCATTTTTACTAAGAGGGTTTGAGGGTGTATGAGTTGTTTCTGCTGCTTTTTAAGTGCATCTTGAAATTCACCATGTCTGCAAGAGACTGGGGATGGTGTGTTTGCTTCCTTTGAGTGTGTAGATTGTAAATGGAGTAATGTGGATGTGTGTGAACATCCAAAGTTGTCAATAGGTCAAAGTAAAGTTCACTGAGTGTATGTTTGTGTAGGATTGGTGAGGTTAAACTTAAATATACAGATTTTAGATGCCACCCCTTTGTTTAAAACTATTATTTTGAAGCAATAATTCAGATAGTAGATATTGGTATGACTAAACCTTTTACTATTGCTTTATTAATATCTCAGTAGCCCAAGTTGGACCTATTTCACAAGCAACCGCAAGGTCTTAGTGTAGGGACTCTGAATTTGATCTCTTGTTGTGCTGAACATGTTCTGCTCCGAGTGGGAGCGGTGTGACTAATTGGATGGTAAGTAATTTTAATTCACATGTTGGCAGTTGGTGTCCATGTTGCTCAGCGGGATGGAGGGACACAGCTGAGCAATATCAACAAACAGGCCAGCAATTCTATAATCAGAACAAAATCAACATCCTCATTACTGACTCCAAGCTGCTGCCTACATCAAAACGGGCTTCAAAATTCTTTCGCCTTGTTTTCAGGGAGTGATTATGTTTAGTGTCAGGCAAGACATATCAACTTCTGTTTTGCACAGAGACATGCTCACCAGAATACTAACAACCTACCAGGGAGATATTTTAATCTGATTCATATTTTGGCTGGTCACCAGTTGAAACACATAGTATTTGTTATATGTAAAGAATGTGAAACTAGACACAATACAGTATTTCAGAATGTGCCTGCACCCTTTCAATCAGTAGTTTTCAAGCCCCCCACCCCTCCAAATTGAGTGATGGATGTTTTTGACACGGGCATTTTTGGATGGCTAGCAATGAAAATATTTCCGTCTAAGCCACGACTGTTTAAGACAGACGGAAAAATGACAGCAGTTTTCATGTAACCTCAATCACATACAGTTTCAAATAGATGTTTTGTCCTCATATTCAAAAACAACCAGAGCAATAAATACGTTTCTGTTGTCCACGTTTATTGGCAACAACAATGCTCAATTTTTTAACCTGGAAAACTGTGATTATGTGGTTGAGCACCAATGGCAATTATGTAGCGTTCTCTGTGCCCCTTGACCTTTTGTTACCTCTGAGCTACACTGTGTTTGGAACCTTCTGCAGGTATCTGCACCTGTGGTTTGTGATGCAGCAAGGCATCTTCAACAGCTACACCACTCTTTATTTTGTATTTGTATTTTGTACTTTTTACTGGTTTTAAAAGAATGTGTGATAGAACTTGAAATTTTCTCCTAGAAAACAAAATAAAACACTACGTGTAGTCCAACTCTTCCTCCACTGCTGCAAATCATACTGGCAGATGCATTGATTAGGTTGAGCACCAATCAGATCTGACAAACCAATGGAGATGAATCAGAGCCGGACCTCATGCAGCTTGGCTGCACCAGCAGCAATCTCTCAGCTGTCTTAACTGATCACAGCCTAACGCTCTTTAATATATTACATAATATCACATGACCGTGGATTTTATTTGCCTGCGGCTGAGCTTGGCAGAAACCAGCCATAAGTAAAGGCCAATAGGTTGAAGGTTGCCAGGGCCTTCTGCATGTTTCATGAACATTGCCCCCATGACACCTATTGGATTTATGCTGCGGAAATCAAACATATGTTAGAATCTTTTTAGAAATGATTCTTGGCGATACGGGATACAGTGGCAGTATGCAGAAGATTGCCAGAGAGGCTGTCAGAGCCTGTTTTAGGTTGAACCAGGCCTCTGACGCTGGCTGTCCCTGTCGTTAGAGCGTAATGGACGTGTCAACCCAGAGGAAAGGCTGCTGGCTGCCTGGGTCACCATGCCCCTCAGCACATGACACTCACGTCACCAGTGTGACAGGAACATGCAAAAAGCATGCAGACACCATGGCAACTGAATCTGTGGATGTGGATGTGTGTGTGAATGTGCGCACAGCTGTGTGTGTATTGATCTGCTGTGTTTTCCAAACTGTATTATTGACCTAAATGTTGTTTCTAACATCTAATTTGTTCAAGCTTGGATGTAATTTTATAAAGAATTTAGAAACACTAAATGATGGAAACGTATTGCTGCGATTCAGATGGATTGCTTTCATAAAACCTGATGTTGCATCGGGTGGGAGCCAAATATAGTAAGGGTTCCAGTAACTGTATGTTGCCTCAGCACACACATATGCACACCCACACCCACACCCACCCACCTACACACAGACACACATATAAACATACGACAAACACCTTCTCATATACAGACGCATACGCACTAACACTTGTTATCGATCTACAGCTTAGCTCATGCCAGCAGGTAGTCCAACTCACCGGTTATTCTGAGGAATTGCTTTCAGTAGCTCTGTCCGCACACACACACACACACACGCACACACAAAAACACACACACACACACACACACACACACACACACACACACACACACACACACACACACACACACAAACACGACATGATTGTTTCCAGTGGTTAAATCTACACAATTTGTGCACAACCAACTCTTAAGACACCATCACCTCCTCTTCACAGATCAAGGGCTGCTTTAATCGATACCACACACACACACACACACACACACACACACACACACACACACACACACACACACACACACACACACACACACACACACACACACACACACACACACATACACACACACACTAACAAACACACACAAACACACTTGCACCCTTATAACTGAACCAAGTTTAATGCCGTGAGAGTGTCAAGTGGAATACTGTTGCATAGTTAGAACAAAATCCTTTATCCTTTCCTCTCATCCTTCCCTTTCCTCTAAATATTGCTTTTCCTCATTCTCTGTCATAGTCATGCTTTTTGGATTCTCTTTACAGCCGATAACACAGTTTGGAGTGAAAAGGATAAGGGATTAAAGCGTTTTGTGTGAGTATATATGAATGGCTTGGGCGTACTCATGTGCAAGTGCATGTCATGTTTGTTGTGAATCCCAGACGGCCGGGCCCTGCCCCTACCAGCGTGTCCCCTTTTTGAATCTAATTTGAAAACAAGTAAGAGGAACACAAAGTTCAGTTTGTAAAACTAACGTTTGGTACAATGGAATGTTTCTCATTAAAGTCAATCAGCCAGTAGACAACAAAAGAACCTTTCATTGAAGAATATGAAGTGAAAATAAAAAACAGGGCACCGCTTTAGTTGGCACCGCTCTCCTTATAATATGTTATGTGTGCAGCCTCCTCCTCCTCTCCCAAAATCGGCCCCTCTTTCTTGAAACGGATCGAATTAAGATGTTCAAGGATTTTTTTCTTTTGCTCCTTCCCGCTCTTCTGAAAGGTCATAAGTCTAATGTAATTATAGCACATAACTGTGGTAAGGGAAACACATGCCAGGAGATGATATGAACATACAAGCTGTAAACTGCAACATTCTCTTCGCTAAGCACAATGTTGCTTTTTTATGGCCGAATCAATATCTTTAACTAAGGCTTGTAAAGCAGCCCAGTTAGAAACTTTATTTAGGCTTACCTCTGCCTGACCTCCTCTTACTCCGCCTTGACTTTCCCTGCATAAGAGCAGCAGGAAGCCTTGCATAAGTACCAGGAGGCATTACGTACTGTATATATGAAATTGCCCCGATGTGGTTCATTTTCAAACAGACATTTATTAAATTTATCGTGATGTATATACTGTTTCTTGATATGATTGTGCTCCAAACAAGGCGAAATGGATTCTCTTTTCCACTTTTGCATTTTAAAACTAGTCAAACTGTATGTGATGTGTCATTTAGAATATTAAAACCAAGTCAGGCCTTTAAGATTTACTAAATGTTGGCATTAATGCTAAATAATATAAAAAAAAGTTTTGCACTCAAGATTTCATTTTAAAATGATCTGTCAGTTTGCAAGGCATTTTTGCAGTCTTTTATTCTAAGTATATTAAAAGATGGAATAGTGAATGGTATAATGGGGAAACTGGGGGGGAAGTAACGCAATATAAAGTTATAAAAAAATAAAAAGTGTGCTCAGAAAAGAGAAAGTCAGAATGTAAAGGAAAGATTAGAAGCGTAGGTTGTTGGATAAGATTCTCATCCTATAGAATTATATTATTTTTAAATATAGCATATGCATTTCACATGGCTTGTATCCGAGCCTACCTCTGCCTCTCTGCAGGAGACTCTCGATAGATCACTGCAACATACAAGGTGATTGACATGTGACCGGCGGGGGTGGCCGAGCTAGCAGTTAATCTGTTAGCTTGTCTACTGCCTGCTGACCACTACTGCCCAAGGTAATGTTGCTTATTGTTGTTGTAAAATTCATACAGACACAGACACATTTCAGTTGAAAATGATGTTTGTCTGTTAATTACAGTGGCATTGAGCCATGCCCCCTTCATTATTTAATTTGTCATGATCAGACAAAGTTGTGTTTGCAGGGCAACAGCAACTCTGATAACCAGACTGTAATACAGATACTGTAGAATTGTATTTATTGAGGGATCCTTAAATATTTTGTTGCATGAATATTCAAAACAGGTATTATATATTTTGGAGGAAGGTTGGCATGCTTAAAGTCTTTAGTTTGTTTATCTCATGAAGTCACAATCGATGTAATATAATATAAATTGATATAATATTTAAATTAGTTTTGCAACATTTGAATCAGAATTTGTAAATAGGAAATAGTGAAAAATAGACAGACCTCCCAGAAAACAATGCCATATATTTGCTAGAAGTGAACTACAGCAGTTAACTCTTCTTTCCCTTTTCTTATCCCTCACTCTGTCACAGCTTTCCCTTTTGCACTTTATCCTCATCCAACACACATTCAGCTCAACAGACAAACAGAGCATCGTACTATACTTTTTTCTATTTTGCTGATTTTACTTCATTTAATAAACTTCCGACTTAGATTGATTGATTTTTTTTTTTTATCAACACACACCAATAGTGATTTGGTATAAACCCCCTATTCATTTTTTCCCATTACTTGACCTCAGTGTTACCTGTCTAACTGAGTAATACCGTGTCTTGAGATCCCGTTCAGATCTTTTGTGCCTGGCTGTAATTCTTTCCCCAGCCGAGACAGAAATAAAGAACAAAATCAAGAAAAAAAAGACGTAAACTTTTAATAATCATAATAATCAGTGCATTGACTAACCAACAAAGAAACAGGTGTGTGTCTGTGTGTGAGTAGGAGGATGGAGGTGGCATTGCGAGCATGCTCTCTCTGTTATTTGCTCGCCTGGTAATCAGCCAAACACGCTACAAGTCTCCTGCTATGATTTGCCCCCCGTTGTGTCTCCAGTCCAAATGCCTGTGAGTAATCCAGTGTTTCTCTAAACCGACATGTGCATGTATTTATATAGCATATATACAGTATATATCTGCTAATGTCAGTGTGTGTGCATGGGACTATGTGTCTGCATGAGTGTACTGTCTGTCCATGTGTGTGTGTTTGTGCATCTCAGGATTTATATTTGTTTCCTGTGCCTTCCCCCTGCTGTGGGGTATACCCTGACTGAGGTTTACAGCTTGTGTGTGTGTGTGTGTGTGTGTGTGTGTGTGTGTGTGTGTGTGTGTGTGTGTGTGTGTGTGTGTGTGTGTGTGTGTGTGTGTGTGTGTGTGTGTGTGTGTGTGTGTGTGTGTGTGTGTGCAGTCTTACATGCTCGCAGATGTGTGTATTTGCCGGATGGGAATACAACTCCTAGGACATTTAATCTAGGGTGAATTTCACGCTAGTTACTGCTTGTCATCAAACGTTTCTAGCGTAAAATACTGCAGCGATCTTTTATTGGCGGATGTTCGGGACGAATTCACTGTCAGACCCCTGAGTGCCCCGCTGCCCTCCAGATAGACTGAAAGTGTGTGTATAGGTGTGTGTGAGAGACAGAGGGAGAAAGAAAGAGGAAACATACTAATTGTAGACAAACGTTGTTGCTTTCCTTGTGATGCTTTTCGGTTGACACAAATGAGTGTTGTAAGTGAGTATGTAAGAGTTTAGGGGCAAATTAAAACTTTGTCATAGAGATATAGAGACAGGAACGTCTTTTTTTTTCTGCATATGCAAACAAACACACACACACACACACACACACACACACACACACACACACACACACACACACACACACACACACACAGATCTGGTCCCAAGCTTAGGGGAGGACCGAACCAGTATAGCTCCAGTCGTATGTGTTCACTTAGCAAGCCACAGCTGCTAGTGCCATTACTACGGTTTCCTGTGTGTGTATGTCTCTCTGTCTATCTGCTCCCTCAACACACACACATCTAAGGGCCCTATCCAAATGGGTTTTAGCAGGACACATATTTTACACCCGCCTGAGTCGCTCTGATGTTCAGGTGCTTCACTGTAAAATGTGACCCAGGTTGTCTCCTAATGCATATCGCAGCCTGAGAAAAAAAATGACGTATTCCCTCCACCCCTTCTAAAAAACAAAAGAAGGGAACTCATAACCTTAACTTTAAGCGGCTGAACAAAGGAAGGAGTAATAGCTTTTTTTGTGCCTCTATATTAAAAGCTCTTGGTATTTAAGCGGGTAGTGAAAACCAAAGGACACATTTGTTTAATAGAATAATCCTTCCTGTGTTTAAGATGACTTCAAAGCTTTCAAATTTGAGTCTTAATGTTTCGACAAGCTGTTCAATCAGTTGTTTTTTGAGGACATCGCAAATGGCAGGCTGTCTCTGAAATACGTTTGCTTGTTTTACCTGACCCACTTTTCCTCCGCTGTGTGTGTGTTTGTGTGTGTGCGCGTGCTGTCCCTCTTTGCTCAGAAGGTTGTAAATGTAATCTTAGACACATGTTACTTTGGCTGATGTTTTTCAGATTGATGTCAGTTGCGATTAGCATATCTCCTGCCAAGACACAGGAGTGCTCTTTAGAGCCCGGCCTCGTACACACTCGCTGTCGCACACACATATGTACGCAAACCATTGGGTAAACATAGCTCAGCTGCCATTTTGAATGATTGCACGATGATTATTTGATGCAGTGATTTATTCTGAACGCAGCCTGTAAGTAAACTGAGGCAGGAAAGGATGAGCAATCTGACTGACAAGCTCCAAAACAAAAATTCTACCCCAAGACAGTCTCCTGACACTCTTTTCTCAGCAACATATTATTACATCCTGGCCACAAAAAAACACATTTTAACTCTCCCTGGCCTCCAACTTTAATGTCACCCTGTGTGTTTCTTAAAATGCTCTCTGCAGAGTGCAGCCATGTAAATGCAGCTGTGACCAACACACTCCTGTGCCGAAACTGTTTCATTTACATCCATCTTGTGCTAGGGAATGGAGAATTCCTGCTCCAATGTAAGACAGCAGGGGAACTGTGCAAAACGAATTTCTCGCCATCTCTGGAGAGTGAACGATATAGGGATTCAGAACACACCCTTCAGACAATGGAAGAGGAGGGGGTCTTATTTTCTCCTCTCTCCCCCTCTTCCCCCTGTCTCTCTCCACACCTCCCTGACCCTGCTTCCCCTCAACCTGCCCAGCAGAGTGGGAGAATAAGTGTAGCACCAACAGGGGGTAGGGAGGGAGGAGGGAGTGGAGAGAGAGGCAGAAAGAAAGTCAGATAAAAGTAGTTAAAAGAGGTAGAAAAAGGGGGGAGGTGGGGGAAGAAATAACAGAAGAGTGACTGACCAAATACCCAGTGACAGAACGAGAGAGGAAGACAGATGCAGAGAGGGAAAGAGAGAGGGGGAGAGAAGATGAGAATATATATGCGGTGGCCACTGTTGTGAGACAAGGCAGGTTGCTGTCACTTTAAAAATGACTGTAATAAAAGTGACCGTCGGAAGATGGATCTGGTGATTTTGGCTTGCTAATCAGTCATCTGTGAAGAGGACCACAGCCCAGATTCAGCAGCCGCCTGACACCCCTTGATTGATGCCTGTGCCCGATAAAAAAGGCCCATTAACTGTCCTCCTATTAAAGTGGGTGAAATGGCAAAAAAAATGAAAAAAATGCTCCTCTCTCCCACTCTGCTCCTCCAATCTCTCTTTCATTTAAACCCTACATCCTTTCTTTAATGTATTCTGCCCTTTTTTCTTTTTTTTCCTTATCAGTTTCCTCTACACTGTTAAGGTAGTCTGTTCTTCTTACAGTTATTATTGAGATAGTGAGAGAGATGTTAATCAGCAAGGCCTGTTTGTGTTTGCGTGTGCATACTTGTTCACGTGCGCACAGGATGTCACATAATGTACCTGAGTACAGTCCTCACACTTCAAAATCAATAGATCAATAGGTGTCCAAAAAGCTCACCAGTCAATGCTTCAACTGGTACCTGCATGGCAAATTCTTGTTAAGTATGCAAATGAGGCTGCATAATCAGTGACTTGCAGCCTTCTTTTGGCCTCACGACATGCGTCAAAATAAATATATAATAATAATGACCCCGCAGCTGAATCTCATATCTCCTCATCTCGCCTTTCCTCTCTTAGACAAACACACAAACACACACACACACACACACACACACAAACACACACATACATTGCCTGCAATAATAATAACCCCACAGACGACAGCTTCAGCCCCCTCCCTCCCTCCCATCCCCTCACCCCCACCTCCCACATACAATCAAACAAAGCCTCTCTCTTACCTTGCGCATGACCAATCCTTCCATCTCTCCCACTTTTTTTTTTTTTTTTTGCCTCCACCATTCTATCTATGCACGCTCTTCCATTTCTGTAAACCCAACCACACCTAACAGCAACACCTTGCACTCTCCCTACCATCCCAACAGCCTACAGCGCGGCACTCACACCCCCAATAAATACAGCCCTGGTCTGCTGTTTTCCCATCTATCCCTTTTTCTCTGCCCCAGTCTCTTTACCCTCTCTCTCCCTCTCTCTCTCTCCCTTCCTCTCTCCCTCTGTCTTTCCCTCTCCCCTCGCTCCTGGCTGGTGCTGGTGAAATATCAGGGCAAACGGATTCCAGCTTTTTTCTCTGGCTCAGAGGGGTTGTTCTGTGCGATTTGGCCCTGGGGTGCATTTCAGCGCTTCTGATGTGAGAGAGGGGGCGCGAGAGAGTGAGAGAGAGAAAGAGAGAGAGAGACAGAAGGAGAGACATAGTGAGAGAGAGGGCAATGGAGAGAAAGAGAAAGGAGACACTGCAAGGGTTTATCCTTTCTGTCTATGGGGCAGTCAGAGGTTTAAAAACGACGGTCTTTTGACCAGCGTTGCACCAGCAACTCAAGGTGCGCATGCTTTTCCTAGCTTACGGGGGCCTTGAGGTGATCTCCATACATAATAAGGACAATCCACCTCCATGACAGGTGCGCGGCCATCTTGGAGTCTCTCTGAGCGGGGGGACCTGAGCAGAGTGTCCATGCTCATGGAAAAGATGAACGACTGCAGCGCTGCGGTTTTATTGCTTTAAATAAATTGACAACTGGTTAAATGAAGAGAAAAAAGTTTCCTTTTTCACTACATATTTTATCATTACTAAAGAACAGTGTCTGGTATTTTGATTAAATTTGATATTTCCCACTGAGCTGCTTCAAGACACATATACAAAGATAATATCAAATGGTTAAAAATGTATCTTTATTATTAACTTAGCTAAACTTACTACCTAATTAAGGATTTACTATAACCTTTGGTAAAAAGGAAAAAAAGCTTATTCATCAAGACAAACTTCCAGAATATTTGAGCTTCCATTGAATTATTTTTCAACAATTAAGTAAAAATGTTTCTGGTATTTTTAGTTTTCAGGCCTGTTGAGTTCTTCAAAGATACATTTTTTTCAAAGCACATAATTTTGTGGTAGAATTTATTTGGAATTTCCACAGCCGATTGTGTTTTACCTTCTCTTTTGTGTGTCCATGCACGTGCAGTTTGTAAAACATCCTACGTGCTTGCCAAGTGTGTGTGTGTGTGTGTGTGTGTGTGTGTGTGTGTGTGTGTGTGTGTGTGTGTGTGTGTGTGTGTGTGTGTGTGTGTGTTTATTTTTCCTAATCTCACATCTCACTGTGGGGCGTTCTAAAAGGATTTGTCATTCTCAGCTCAGTTGGGCTGATTGTGAATTAAATGTATTTTTAGGCACCTTTTTTCCATCCTTTTGTGAACCCAGTTAGAATTGAGGTCAGGACACACAAACAGACATACATGCACACACACGCACAAATGCACACACCATCTCAGAGAAGGACACATAGCTTTCAGAACGAATCACCGTTGAACTAGCCTGTGTGGAATGATTCTGACATTTTGTTTGGGAGAAATAGCATTTAATTGAAGGGAGGGGCGATACGGATGGCAGTTATGCAACCAAGGGAAAATGTCTACATTTCAACCCAAATTGAAAACATAACAGAGTTTGTGTGTGTGTGTGCGTATGTGTGTCTGTCGGGGGTTGCTTGCACTATTCACTGTTTGCTTGCTTGTTTGATTGGGAATTTGTTCAAGTTATGGGGTTCGTCCCATAAAAAACAATATTGACGTTACATTATAAGTAATCCCTCTCTCTTGCTCTCTAAAATCCATCTCTCTGTCTTGGTTGTACTACTACATTTGCAGGCATGAAATATACATGTAGGATTATTAATTACAAAGCTCTAACATTGCCACATAATCACTTTGCTGTGCAATTCATTTAGTTTTGTCCTAGTTCATTTAAAAAAAAATAAAAAATTAATAAGCGGTTAATATATTGGAATTACATTAATTATTAAATTTTCAATATCCAAGAACATAAAATGATGTCATTGTTCTCATTAGCTAAAGTTCCAGAATCATTTGGAATCCTTATTGGCCTCTGCTTTTTCATAATGTGTTTCTGTTAGCATTCATTATATTGTTAAATGTCCATAGGGGGAAAATCGTATGTCTTTTTCCCCCCCAACACAGCAAGGTCAGAGGTCAGACTCATCCGCAGAACAAGCATCTGCAGCTGGGACTGACTCAGTCGTTTGCTCAATGACACTTCCACACGGTAGAGGCTTGCAAAAAACTGGCTGCTTGAACTCAGGTCATCCGGTTTAACGATGGTCACTAGGAACTGATGTTGAAGAGCCCTCATAAGGACTCTTCCAATGCAGTGCTGAAGCCAACAAGCAGATTTCGGGGTCACTGCACAACTTAAAAAAATGACGCCTCTCTCTTTTTCCTTTTCTGTCTTTCTTCCCTGTTTCGCTCCAAGTGTTGCCAATTTGTCTGAGCCGCATCCGCTAATCCGTGCGCATTTACGCATTGGTCATTGCGCCTCCGGTTGACTTGGTCTGCTTGATAGATGATGGCGTCCAGGCAGGAGACTGACTGACTGACTGACTGACTGACTGTACAAGCTCACAGCTTGTGTTGGGTGGTAACTCCTTGCTTTGTAACGGGGGTTGAACGCCAGTAACGAGTGGTGAAAGAATGTCAACGAAAAAGAACAAGTCATTTTATCATTTTGTATTATTATTATTAAAATAGTCCAAACGGTAGTACAGCCTCATTATAAGTTAAATAAATTTAATAAATTTTAATTATTAAAGCATCCTAATTTTCGGATTTATGTATGCTTATATACTGAAAATAATTGAACAGCAGCAGTGTCACTTCTATAGGCCTGCTGCCAAGTGAACGTAGACTACAATATATTGCTTTAAAGTCATGGGTAAGATATTAGTTTCTGAACACTGGCTATAGGACGTTTCTGACATGGTTGTCGAGATGTCAATCTGTTGCCATAGAACTCACTTCTCGGTACTTCCCGGGTTATTCCCCGTGTTGGGATGGACCACTGAGTGTCGGAGGGGAGGAGAGGGGGGTCTGGGGAGCATGGATGGATGATGGGGTGGGAAGGTGGAGGGGTGACGGTCCCCAGGAGAGCCGGAGAGTAGGGGCTCCTGGAGAGGACCTCTCGGACCACTAAATTGACATGTTCAAGCTCCTGGGTCGTCATGAAGAAAGCACTCTAATAAGCCATGTGACAACATTGAGCAGTCTTACTTTCATGAGGCCATTAAACAGCAGGCCTTCTGCTAGATTTCAAATTGTATTCTTATAGCTTGAATTTATTTTAACTCACGTTTTATTTTACTGGTTTATGTGTATTGTGTGTGTATTAATAATATTACTTGTGGTTGTTATTATTATTATTTATCCCCCGGAATTTAGCATTTTTTTTCATGAATATCATAATAGTAATCCAATGACTTGATTTAGCATCTGCATATTTAATTATTTTTTTCACTGATGCAGTACTTCTCAATATTTGACTATCAAATTACTAATTGAAAGTCACTCGAGTGACTTCGATCAGCATTTTTGCTGCTGTCAAATAAATAATTGTCATTGATACGGAGCACACAGGTGCTATTGTTCCCAACCACTGCGGCTGTACAGGTCTATGAGAGGATATGTGGCTCTGAGTGATAATCAATAGAATTTGGCGTTGAACGGGGCTGGTGGCTGTGTTGTGTGTTGTGTGTTGTGGGCAACACCAGGAGGCCGGTTTTTTTTTTGGGAGGGGGGGCTTTTTATTCCTCTGTCCATGTATGGAGGACACTCACTTGACGCGTGTCTATTAAAGAGGGATCAACAATGAAAAAGATCGGAGGACCAAAGGGCCAAGTGGGAGGAGGGCAGCAGGGCGAGGTGAGACTGAATGGAAACAGCAGTGGTGTGTGTGTGTGTGTGTGTGTGTGTGTGTGTGTGTGTGTGTGTGTGTGTGTGTGTGTGTGTGTGTGTGTGTGTGTGTGTGTGAGAGAGAGAGAGACGCGCATGGGGAGGGTACCGTGTGTTCCTAGTGTAGATTTATCTCTCTTCTTCTTCTTCTTCTTCTCCTCCTCCTCCTTCTTTTCTGGCCACAACAGTTGTTCTTCTTCGGGAGGAATATCAGGGCCCCCGCCTGCATCTGGGTGAAGACTGTACAGTCAGGGGCCATCGATTGCTCTTATCAAATAAACAGAGTGGCACCGGCGGCTGCACGGACCCACAACCCTGTAACACCCCCCCCCAACACCCCCAGTCTCCTTGTATCCAACCCCCCTGCTCGAGAGCCCTAGCAGCTGTGGTTCCATGTAAATTTGACATGATTGGCACCTCCTTATTTTACCCCCGTAACCCCCCCCCCTGTTTTCCTTACCCCTCTTCATATCATGTTGCATATTAATGCACAGTTTATGCAATATCTCATCTGACAGGGCGCACCGGCTATCATGTCCATGTCCATGCCTCTTCCGGGGGTTTTTTTTTTTTTTTTGCATACCTGATTATAGTGGCTGAAGTGTGTGCTTGATTGTTGAGAGATGGGATGCTGAAATGCGATATATAGTGTGTGGGGGGGAGTGGGGGGGAGGCTGAAACGCTTTGCCTTGACCCTTGAAATGCAACGTAATCCCTTGTGGCCCCGTTTGATTAGGGCATTTTTTTTTTTTTTTTTTTTTTTTTTTCCTGTCTAATTGTTGTCATCAGGACTTGCACTATCACTGTGCATCTGGAAGCACTTTGACATCTAAGTCAGTGGTTCTCAAAAGTGGGGTTCAAGAATACTCACCCCCCCCCCACCCCCCCACCCCACACCCCCAACCCCGGCATAATTAAGTATTGGTTCATTTTCCCTGTGATTTCATTAACCTGAAATTATTCCAATTACAGAACATGTGTCTCAACAAAGGTTTCACTTTTTTTTTTTTTTTTTTTTTTTTTTTTTTTTTTTTTTTTTTTTATCACCATGTGCACCACACGTACAGCAGCTTTACAATGCAATTCTAAATCAATAACAACGTGGAAAAAAAACAAAAAACCACATGGGGAGTCCCAGAGACAGAATCCAATTAAATGGGGACCCTTGGCTTAAGGTGTGTCCATTTGGGGGTCCTTGACATGAAAATGTTGGGGAAGCCCTGATCTAAGTGACTGAGGCAAAGGGCTGCTTTGACAGTCTTTGTTTCTTTTTTCTCTTCTCTGCTTTTTCCCTTTCTCTCTCTCTCTCTCTCTCTCTCTCTCTCCCTCTCTCTCTCTTTATAAGGGAGCGGAAGAGTGGGCTGATACTGGTCTCATGTTGCGTATGGATTTTCGTTTATATAATCGATTGAAATGTCCCAATACATTGATTTCGGGTTCAGTGTTTTACAAACAAGCGTTTATGGGTCTCGATTTTATGTTAGGGATGATTCCAGTGTGACACCGATGCGCAAAGAAGTCGGAGCTGTTGATTTTTAAATAAATGATCTATATACATACAAATAAATATCTATTGTTTCATGTGTTGAAAAAAAATGTAAAAAAAAAACTGACTCGGGATGGGGGAAGGCAAAGAAGAAGAGAAACAGGGTGAAAAAGACACAATATTGTGCTGTCTCTCTCCTTAATCAAATAAAGTGGTGTAAAAAAAAAAGAAACACACACAAAAAGCATTTCCTTCCCTCTGAATTTCTCCTTGAATTATATGCCATCACTAGTGTGTGTGATTGCGGAATATTAAATTAAAGTGGGATAAGTCCGCACCGAGGAGGGCTGCGTCCAATCCGCAACTCATTTCCCCTGTTGTAGCACCGCATCACTGCGCTCCTCTCTTTTCAATGACAATGTGCCAAATCTGGGCATTTTGAAAACACTTTCCATATGCTATTATCGGATCGCTACTGAGCAAGAGAAAGACAGAAAAGAAGAAAAACGGAATGTTTTATACCAAAGGTACCGAGAGTCTACATTTTTAATTTATCATCTCTTTCAATGGCTTATTATAGGCTACTTTATGCTTTTTGGGGGGATTTAAAAAGAGGTAAGAGGAGGAAAATTTGAAGTTTTTTTATAACGATTGCATATTTATGGTCCGCTGTTGGGTGACTTTAGGGCTGAGTGTGAAAACGTCGTGAGAGTTTATGTTGAGCATATTTGGTCAAAAACTTCATTTAGTTTCACTGATTTTTACACCGTTTTCCACTTTTTTTTTTTTTTTATGCTAAAGAGACAATTGTTTTTGCTCACATCTCTGTGGAGTGTTTGTCAGCAAACAAGTAGGTGGAACATTTTTTTCTTAAGACATTCATTTCGTCGAAATCAAAGCAATAATTATGTATCTTTTGGTTTTATTTACAATTACTTGATTTTTGCAAGTCTGCGCCTTAATTTAACACAGATGACAACTTGCAAGTGGCTTTACATTGCGAGGATTCTGTTAGCTTTATTTCATTCATCGTGTTAAAAACACAGTTTATATTATCGCAAATCTTTTTTCAAAATATACATTTGTAAGTGCAATTTCCTGCGGTTTAATTATTCTCCAGTGAGGGACGACGTCTTATGTCGTTGAAGAGTTACACTTAAACTTCTTATTGTCTGTTTTGATGGGCCTTTGTAAAGCTTGTTTGTTCATGTGTTTTCTGGAGAGTTGGCCAGTGGGTCACTGTGGCAGGTTGCGGGTCAGAGCTGTGGGCTTTTGCGTGTTTTTGTGTGTTTTTGTGTGTTTTTGTGTGTTTTTGTGTGTTTTTGTGTGTGTGTCCTGGGGAGGCAGAGGGGGTCAGCCATGCAGCCCCATGAGGGCGCCGACGCATAGGACAAACAAGGTAGTGGTCTGTATGCACATCCTGGAAACACTGACCAGGTGACCGTGTGTAGTAAACACCAGGGCTACAGAGTTGACTAAAATATTATTATTTGTTTCAATTATAACATAATCTAACGTCGCATCAGTTCAGTTTCAAGGTTTTTGTTATCGATGGACCAACAATGGTTCCATCCCATGGCATCTCTGTGTAAGTTATTGATCCACTGAAGTGGCATTAGATGAGTTCAATGATATAGCCTATCACAGGGTGCGTTATAAAATAAAGCACAATTAATCTTTAATTACACAATAATTACAATATTTTAATTCCAATCTTTGTTTCTAGTGATGCCACTTTGACATTTATTTGCTTTACACAACACAAATATTCGCACACGCACACACACACACACACACACACACACACACACACACACACACACACACACACACACACACACACACAAGCAGACCGGAGTTTACAGATAAAAATCTATAATTAACTGAGGATGCTGCTGATATGGAAATGGGGCGAAATATTAGTTAACGCGGTCTATTGTCAAGCGGTCCTCCGGAGAAAGAGCATCGTCTGCAGGGAGAGAGGGAGGGTGGAGACCGGGGGGGGGGGTTAAGATAAGCAGCAGCCTATATCAGTTCTCTAAATCCGCTTTGTACTTTCTCTTTTTCTCATTGAAAACAAATAAAATTGCAAACGCAACTGTAAAATGTCAGCAGCGCACACATTTAACCACAGACATGGGTAATGAGGATCCTTTACACAGACATGGAGATAGACCCATATGAAACAAGAAGAAAATCACGTTGGGTCATGTCTACAAAAGTCCTCCGTTTAGGGTAGCATAGAGTCGCAAATGAGGAATAGGTCCATACAGCCATGTGAAGCTCGACGCACGGCCCCCGGTGCGGCAGAGGGTTGACTCGGCTCTCCTCAAGCCGTCTGAGAGCGACGCCTCCCGGGGCTTGACAGGCTAGAAAACCCCCTGGAGGACAGGGAGGCAGCTGCAGCAGGAGCGGCGGCAGCAGCAGGAGCCTTGGATCCGGGTGAAAAGTGACGCCTCTGTTCCTCACCTCCACCCCTCCCTCCCCTTTGTCAGTAACCTCTATAAACTCAGAATAAACAGCCCCGGGTCGGGTCGGACTCGGATCTCTTGGCTTCTTAAGGATCCAGTTGGTATGGGTGCAGTCCAGTCAATGTGGCTGCAAAGTAGACCTGGTAGTTCACTTGCCAGCAGCAGCCTTATCATCACATCCCAAGCCCCGGCTCATGCAGTTCAATTCACCCCCAGCTTCGATTTTTTTTTTTTTTTTTTTTTTTTTCCTCCCATGAAGGCGAACAAGATCTCTTGATTTTCTCCCCGATTGAGACTGTGTAGAGTCTTCTTTTGCCCAAAAGCCACTATTAAGAAACCGGGGGGAAAACACACAGTAAACGGTTTGCATTCAAGGGATATAGGGCCAGTAGAGCGATGCACTTTGTAAGGACACTAAATGTAAACGCCAGTGAATGGAGCTTTGAATAGAGAGGGGGATTTTTGTGTGACCCTGTATTGGATTTTGCAGTTTGGCTCTATTGAACCCACACGGGGCCTCAGCGGTCCCGAAAGGGCAGTGATGACTGTACAATATGTGGTGGATTACTGTGATGCATTGTGGCTTTGATTCTTTTTTTTTTCAAGCTTGGACGTTTATATGTGACATATTTGCAACAGATCATATACAGTACCCTCAATCCAAGACCAAAAAAACCGACTATATTATTAGAGAATACAATATAAAGCCCAAACCTCGCACCCATGTGTGTAAATGGGTTTAGTGCATACATTATGGCACCTATAAAATGCATTCTACTCTTATGTTTAGGCCCGTTTTGATGCAGGGAAATAGGTTTGTGTGCTTCCCTCCCTAAGGTGATTCTTTTCCCCCTGATGTTAGGCACATTACTGATAAAAAAAAAAAATTCAGTTATTCCTCTTTCATTCATTTTAACAAATAGTTCCAAACCTCATAGGAAGTCAGTTGATTCCGCGCATCTTAAAAAAAAAAAAAAAAAGTAATTCACCTGTGGTGTCATAATCAATACAAAATCAATATTTTACACAAATGAGCATCACGGGCAGAACAACATACTAATGTGTATTTGCTAAATCAAGAATAAAGAAAAAAAAGTGTGTGTGTGTGTGTGTGTGTGTGTGCTGCGCTTCAGCACAGAAGTGATCCATCTGCAACCAAAAAAAACTTACTTTTACAGAAAAAGAAAAAGTAATTGTAAGTAATTGTGAGTGCAGCCTGCTCTGTGTGCAGGAAGCGGTTGTCCATTGTTCTACATGTGATTTGGCCCTCAGAGAGAAACCATACAAAAGGCTTTTTTGTTTTTTTCTGTCCTGCGCGCGGCCGCCAGGGCTCCGCGTGCGCGTCATTTGCAATGTGGAGACTGTTGATCAACTCACTAATTACACTTCTCTCCTCTCTCTCCCTCCCTCTCCGTCTCTCTTTTGCTCCCTCCCTCTCTCTCTCTCTCTCTCTCTCTCTCTCATTCGCCCTCTCTCTCTCTCTCTCTGTCTCTCTACCCATTCCCAGAGTGCATATCGGGAAATAGACACACAAAGACATGCGCACTCAACTTAATCAGCCATTTTTTTAAACAGGGCTAAAACGATAATAATTAGCAGAATAAAGACATATCGGATTTTCATTTCCTTTCCTCCGTTTCCCGACCCCCGTCCACAAGAGAAACTGCGAGGCAGCCCGTCGACACGTCGTTTCACCGCCACCGGAACCAAAATAAGGGATAGCTCTCTAAACGCTTGACATTTGTGGTTTTACCCCCTTTTCCCAATATAAAGTTGGAGGATTATTGTTAATTTTCCCTGTTTTTTTTTCCTCGTTTTGATTGTCCAATTACGCGAGCCGCTGGATGTGACTGTTTTTAAAAAAAAAAAAAAAAAAAAAAAAAAGCCAAGAGCCAAGAGAGGAGCGGAGGTGACGGCTTTGGAGGGGGAAGAAAGTAAGTTTTTTTTTTTTCTTTCTCCTTTTTCCACCTCTCCCTTTAACTTTTATTGAGTAGTTTCGGGTGTGTGTTAAATTTAGGGGGTCGGGTATCGATTATCTCTCCCGCTGGTGGATCTTTTGACATCGGGGGCTGTTTGGATAACAGGTGTTGTGTGTGTGTGTGTGTGTGTGTTGTGTTTTTTGTTATATAGTCCAGAATAAAGGCGGATATCGTGATGTTAATACAACTCCGGCGCTTTGACTGCAATAAAACGAGCGAGTGACCGGCGTCCTCGCGACCACAGCCGCACATCACGGTCCATACCTGCCTTTTTGCAAAGTTTATATATTGTTCCGGGGATTGTGGTGGACACATTGCGGTTGAATAGCCACAAACGAGGGCGAGTGTTTCTTCCCGTTTGTGGCTCTTTTTTCATTTTTTTTTTTTCCCAGCAGTGCGGATGTGGTGTCGCCTTCCCGAGGAGCGCGACCCCTCGGACATGTCCGCGTTTTAAAAAGCTTGTTTCCAGTCGAGGACTCCGGTTTGATGTCCCCGTGTCCTCCCCCCCCCCACACACACACACACACCACCACCACCACCTCCACCTTACTCCCGACTCCTTATTATCTCTGTCCCCGAAACAACAGATATTTCATTTGAAAGAGATAATGCGGATGTTTCATGCACCTTCCAGGCATTCACGGCCGGAGTGGCGATCCGTCTCCCGACACGATTCTCCCTCCTCCTCCTCCTCCTCCTCCTCCACCCCTTTTTTTCCCGTGTATATAGTTCAATATATAGTTAAACAGCCCGAAGTGCTACATTTTATTTTATTTTTTTGTATGATCTTTTCACAAAAAGAACTCCGTTTTGCCATCTGTGTACACCTGGAGCGCTCATAAAGAAGTCTGACTTTACCGAGGCGTGGGTGGCTGCGTCGCCCGGGAAGGGAGACCGATCGCTGGGCTGCTGATAGCACGGCGAGTCCCTGCAGAGACAGCCATCTCCTGGCTCTCCTGTTTTTCCTTAGCACCGGCATGTGACACATCAGAATGAATACTCTATATTGTAACTGTTTGATAGTTGTACATTTTACATCCGTGGTCTATACAATTCCCCCATTCGCGACGGTGTTTTTTTTTTAATATACAATTTCCTTAAATAAATTCTTCATTTCCAGAGTTGCAACATCTTCTCTAAGTTGTCGATCGGTGTTGTTAGTGTCTGTTTGGTGGAGACAGAGTGCAGAGGTGGAGTTCACAGGTAGTTTTGCGTCCTGATGGCAGTTTTATTTTATTTTTATTTAAGGTAGGTAGGTAGGTAGGTAGGTAGACTTGGCTTAGATTGGGACGCGACAGTGACAGGGGGGTGGAGGTGGAGGGGGTGGAGGAGAGAGGGGAGGGAGGGGGGGGACGACATCGATCGCACGGGAGGAAAAAAAAACCCAAAACATCAGGGCCAAGGGGCCAGTCAGTCTCCAACCCGG